>NW_027069951.1:351835-408561 GCF_002906115.3 Quercus suber | reverse complement strand
TAGAAGGACGTCGTGGGTGATGGTCTAAAAACCATATAAATTTTATTGGTTGCAATGTAAATCTCAAGGTTGATCTTGCCCAAAACTTGAGATTCTTAGGAACAAAGACTGTAGTAGATGGGCACTAACGTAAATTTCAAACGGATTGACTTTTTGGTGTATAGGCTAAGTACATTATTGATCTTTAAAATTTAACTCATAAACAATTTTTAGTTGTTGTAAGTTTAAAGTAATCACTTCTATATTTGTCTATTTAGGAAAAACAAAATTCTAGAAGCACTCATCAAGGATATTTGTCTTGTCAATTTTATGAAATCTACATCCATACTGTTTTTTTTTTTTTTTTTTTTTAATTATCTACATCCATACTGTATTGAGATGATAACAGATTCATCATTGGAAATTCTTTGTTTTTTATGGACTTAGAGGATTTTTACTTGCTTAAAACAGGAGGCACCACTAATTTGTCACAAGCATATATTGTCCTTGGTTGGATGCTTAGGTTATATTTGGTAACAATTTTTGTTTTCTATTTTCAAAAATTTGTTTTTGGGAATATAATGAAAAAACAATTTTCTTGTATTTTGAAATAAAAAATATGTTTGGTTAGTTGAAATTTAAAAAAAAAAAAAGTTTTTTAGAAAAAAAAAAAAAAGAAAATACTAAAATATGTTTTATAGGATTTGAATTCTAATTTAAAAAAATTTATTAAATTAATATCATATTTTTATTGACTTTTGAAAATTAGAAGTTAGAAACAGCTTTTTGCATATTTTACTGTCACAATTTTATGTCAAGGGTTACCAAACAAGTTTTTTAGTTTTATAAAATAAAAATTATTTTTAGAAATAGAAGATAAGTGGAAAAAAACAGTTATTATACCCTCTCTTTTCTTTTTCTCTTCTTTTTTTTTTTTTTTAATTTAAATTTGAGGTAAGAGTAAGACCACTAAAATGAAAGAGAAAAGAGAGGTTGATGTTTGATTGGAGAGACGAAGTGAGCCAAAGACCAAGAGAAAGTGGAGGGATTATTTTTCCTCCATGTTCATATTTCTTTCCTCCGAAATTAGAAAGAAAAATGTGAGAGAAGATAGTTACAAGTTGGTGGGACCATAGTTGGAGTAGCCAATGGGTCATATTTTTCGTGATTAAATTCCTTTTCGGTTTTTGCTAAAGAGATTATTAAATTGCCCCACTAATCGGAGGAAAATTGGAATTGCAGAGGAAGATATTGGTACAAAGACAAATCTGATTGTTAGGATGAACTACAAAACTTTTTACAGTCCCATTCGTTACCCAATTTATAATTGAAGGGTCTGCGAACAAATCGACAGAATTGAAAGAAGAGCACAAAAAAATGAAAAATAGAACTCCATTAATTTAGGAGTCTTCGTTGCATTCTTCAGCTTCCTCTTCAGTAATAGTCTCCAATACAGGAGAAATAGGAACCTTTTTGGGAGAAATAATAAGAAGGGTTGGTGCAACCTCAATCCAAGAACTCAAACGTCTAACACCCTTTGCCATTGTAGTAACTAAGAAAAAATAGCGTTGTCCTGCTGATTAATAAGCCGCAAATACAAAAGTTTTCAACTGAGTCAAGGAAACAGAGAGAGACACTGGTTGTGAAAATTAGCACGAAATGAAAAGAGAGTAGTTCTTCCTTTGCTGGAGAGGTGAGATTGAAGATGGGAGTGTATGAAAGTTTCGGAACCTTTCTTGAAGTTGTTGTTCTTGTTGGCTAAGGTGAGAGAGTGGGAAACTTAGACTAGTGGGTTGATTGTAAAATAGGTGGCGGGTGTGTCATTTTAGTGAGTTGACGTGGCACCATATGGGCCATCGAAATAAATCAATAATTCCAAAGCTTAAAAACCTAAAAGCCAAAAAGCCAAAAACCCATCAAAAAGTTTTTACACGTGGGGAAATATGGGTTTTAATTATTATTATTATTATTATTATTTTTGATTTGGGGTTTTAATTATTGGTGGCACAAGAAGCCAAAAAACATGTTGCTTTAAACATTTCCCGTGACCTTCTAGGCTAAGATATTATTCTGACAAATTTTCAGACATTATCATGTGCATGTCAATTCTTATAGGTAAGATTTCATTTTAACAATTTAGCACTAAAAAATAAAAAGATTTGATTTTAACAAATTTAGGGTGGGATGTCATATGCATTTTTAGACTGTAAGTATATATTTTTCTTTTTCTTTTCCTTTTTCTTTTTCTGTTTTATCAATTTAATAAATAAATAAATAAATAATAGGTTCTAATTAGCTTAGATGGTAAAATTTGTTGTCGTCAAATAAAATGTCCAAGGTTCAATTTTTGTCTATACATTGATATCTTAGTATAATAATAAAGAACAATAATCATAAAGTGGACACAATATATAAAGCGATAAACATGTCTTAACAAATGAGTTAGTTGATGTGCTTTTCTAGTTTGAATGAACTTATTTCCATTACCTTATTTTACGTCTTTAAGCAAAGTACAATTTTGCCTAATTAAATAATTAACAAAATTTAATGATAAATGAAACTTAAAATTTTAGAGGTATAACTAAAGTTATGGCCTTCATAAATACCCTTCTTTTGTAGGATCTCTATAAATGGATAGCTTAATAGGTGCTAAGCATGATTACAAATGTTTTTAAAGAAAAAAAATGCTCTCTCTCTCTCTCTCTCTCTTCTCTCTCTCTCTCTCTCTCTCTCTCTTCTCTCTCTCTCTCTCTCTCTCTCTCTCTCTCTCTCAAATTATATATATATATATAATATATATTTGAGAGTGAGAGTATTTGAATCATGGATGTCTTGATTTAAAATATTAGGATTGTTAATTGAACTACATATAGTTGGCATGACTTACTTTGACATGCCCTATTAAGTTTATAGTTTATGCTCACATTTCAATTAAAATAGATTCTATAAACACCATCAAAGATTCAAAGTTGAGTTGCTAAATGGTCATAAGTTTTTTATATGGTTTGTAATATAGTGTTGAATTTAAATTTGGTCAATTTTGCTTGAACTAGACTTGATCAATTTTGGTCAAGGTGTGAAGGAAATCCCCATCAAATCAAACTGATACAACACAATTAGCCAATACTAACTCACTCTAATACAACAATAGCTATAACAGCCCTCACATGAATGACTAATGAACAACAATTCAATGAATTAACTACTACTCACAATCTAAGTCTAGGGTGGTAAATGGGCGGGTTGGGTCATAAATGGGTGGGTGTATAATTACCTATTTATCCATTTATAACCCGTTTATATATAAATTAATTATCCATTACAACCCAACCCATTTAATTAGTAACCCTCCCATTGACCCAATTATGACCCAAATACCTCTAAAACTACTTGAATACACTATTGACCCCCAATATTACCAAATACCCTTAAATACCTAAATGATACAAATACTCCCTACACTTTCAAACTTCCATATACCCCTTGGACATCCAAATTATCCCAACATTTCTAAAATAACAAAATACCATAAAACCTCTAAAATGACCAAAATACCCTTGATATCTCTAAAATCACCATATATGATTAAAACCACTAAAATGACCAAAATATCTCCAAAATCTCTAAAATGACCAAAATACTCTCAAAAAACCAAGAAATGACCAAAAATACCCCTAAAAACCTAAAAATGACCAAAATACCCCCCAAACCTAAAAATGACCAAATACCCCTAAAACCTAAAAAATATACCAAATACCTTGAAACCTAAAAAATTATCCAAATACCCCAAACCTAAAAATGACCAAAATAACCCAAAACTCAAAAAATGACCAAAATACCCCGAAACCTGAAAATGACCAAAAATACCCTCAAAAACTAAAAAATGACTAAAATACCCCCAAAACCCAAAAATGACAAAAAAATCTCAAAAACCTAAAAACGACCAAAAGACCCCCAAACCTAAAAAACGACCAAAAATACCCCGAAATCTAAAAAATTACCAAAATACCTTGAAACCTAAAAAATTATCGAAATACCTCCAAACCTAAAATGATCAAAATAACCCCAAAACCAAAAATGACCAAAATACCCTCGAAACTCAAAAAATGACCAAAATACTTCTAAAACCAAAAAATGACCAAAATACCCTCGAAACTCAAAAATGACCAAAATACTTCTAAACCAAAAATGACCAAATACTTCTAAAACCAAAAAATGACCATAGTATCCCCAAACCAAAAAATGACATAATACCCCCAAAACAAAAAAAAATGACAAAATCCTCGAAACCTAAAATGACCAAAATACTCCAAACCCAAAAATGACAAAATACCCGAAACTCAAAAAAATACGAAAATACCCCGAAACCCAAGAATGACCAAAATACCCTCAAAATTCTCAAAAATGACCAAAATCCCCGAAACTAAAAAATTACCAAAATACTTCTAACCCTAGAAATTACTAAAATAACCCAAAAATCTAAAAATTATTGAAATAACCCTAAAACTAAAAGATGACATAAATGCCCTCGTAACCTAAAAAATGACTAAAATACCGTTAGAATCTAAAAGATGATCAAAATAACCCGAGACCTAAACATTACCAAAATTCCCTCGAAACCTAAAAAGTTACTGAAATTCCCTCGAAACCTATAAAATGACTGAAAGACTCTTAGAACCTTTAATTTGCCAAAATATTCTCGAAACGTCCAAAATACCCTAAACTCTATTTCGGTAATTTTAGATTTTCTGGTGTATTTTGGTCATCTTACATGTTTAGCAGTATTTTGGTCATAATTTGGGTTTCAAGGTTTTTATTGATCATTTTTTTTAGGTTTTGGGGTTATTTTGGTCATTTTTTAGGTTTTTGGTATTTCGATAATTTTTTGGTTTCAAGGTATTTTGGTAATTTTTTTAGGTTTCAGGGTATTTCAGTTATTTTTTAGGTTTTGGTGGTATTTTGGTCATTTTTTAGGTTTAAGGAGTATTTTTGGTAATTTTTTAGTTTAGGGAGTATTTTGGTAATTTTTAGGGTTTTGGGGTACTTTGACATTTTTTTAGTTTTTGGTAGTTTTGTTATTATTTGTAGGTTTTTGGGGTATTTTGGTCATTGTTTTAGGTTTGGGTTATTTTAGTCATTTTTAGGTCATTGGTGGTATTTCAATCATTTTTAGTTTCAGGGTATTTTGGAATTTTTTAGGTTCCAAGGGTATTTCAGTATTTTTTAGGTTTAGAGGTATTTTGGTAATTTTTTAGGTTTAGGGTGTATTTTGTAATTCTTAGGTTTCGAGTGTATTTCGGTCATTTTTTAGTTTTGGAGTATTTTGGTCATTTTTTTGGTTTAGAGGGNGGGAAAATAAGTAAATAAACCCAGTCTGTGCTTATCAAAAATTTAGTAACCCATTGTTCTTTTCCTAACATCAGAAACCCAGAAATTTAAAAAAAAAAAAAAAAACTACTGAAGTTGTTCTTCATGTTCTTCCTAGACCCAGAAATTTTCTTCATAAACAACACACATACAAACCATAAAAACAAAACCCAGTCAGTGCTTATCAAAAATTTAGTAACCCATTGTTCTTTCCCTAACATCAGAAACCCAGAAATTTAAAAAAAAAAAAAAATACTGAAGTTGTTCTTCGTGTTCTTCCTAGACCCAGAAATTTTCTTCATAAACAAACACACACACAAAACCCATAAAAACAAAACCAGTCAGTGCTTATCAAAAATTTAGTAACCCATTGTTCTTTCCTAACATCAGAACCCAGAAATTAAAAAAAAAAAAAAAAAAAATACTGAAGTTGTTCTTCCTATACTGAATCCTCCGATGCGATTGATCAGAGAGCCACGAGACTCCGATTTCTCCTCCTCCGGTTTCAGTTCCCAAAGCGATTTCGTCAGCTTGGAAACCCAATCCAGAGACTCGAGAAACGCCGAGTCCTCATCGGGAACCTGGCACACTTGGCTCTTCCTTCGCTGGAAACTTTCTGCTCCACGAGATCCAAGTATTTCTCCACCAACTCAGGAACCTCCACCGAAACGTCGTTGCTCGTCAGAGACGAGAGAAATTTGTCGATATCCTCGGAAGCTTTCTCGAGGTCAAAATGAGGTTCAGATTCGTCATTTTTGATCTCCTCTGCCGCGGAATCAAGTTTTGGCTCCGCGTCATCTTTGGCTTCCGGCACCGGCGAAATGCCGGTATGGTCGTCAGGAAGGTGGTTGTTGTTCTCCATGATATTGAAACTGTGAGTTTTCTGGGTCTAGGAAGAACGCGAAGAAGAACAACTTCAGTTTTTTTTTTTTTTTTAATTTTTTTTAATTTTTTTAATTTTTGGGTTTCTGAAATATTTTGGATAATAAAGGTTTTCAGCTGATATTGTGTTTGGTTGCAAACAAAATAATGGGTAGGTTTATGTTCTTCCTCAAAATAATGCTAGATCTCAATTTATATTATTTTCGGTTTTTATTTCTGTTTTTTTTTTTCATTTAGTTAAAATTCATAAATTATTTTTTGTTTTTAAAAAATGACGTGGAATTTTTAAAATACTAAATAATATATTATATTATTATTTTAATGCTGACGTCAGCATTTAGTGTGCCAGCAATGCACTCCGTCTGCCACCTAGGATTTTTTCGTTAGGGCACTGACGGGAAAGACTAAAATAGATGGCGTTTTTCAGAATAGGGACTAAAAGCGGTAAAAATAAAATTTAGGGACTAAAATGAGAATCGCCTGAAAATGTAGGGACTAAAATGTGCTTTTCGCCTAGTTAAAATTGAGAGTTGAAAAAAACTATTTTTAATTTCAATCATTGAATAAAAAAAAGTTAAAAGGTAAAAATGGTAAAAAATATTTATGAGTGGAGAGGGAATAATTTCATCGATGATGTGACATTAAGATTTTTTGTTTATTTTTTTTTTCTAATATTACCATAATCTAAAATTACAAAATATATTACATCATCTTAATCTTATCACCGTCTTAAATAATGTAATGTTGTACTCTTGTATTGAGATTACATTGTTGTAAGATTATAATAACCTGATATTGCGGTGTAATGCAATATCACGGCAATCCAAACACCTCATAAGTTTAAAATTTTCATTATTAATTTAAAAAATGATTTGTGATTTCAGGTTAGCTTAATTGGTAAAATTCATGATAGTTGAATAAGGGACAGAATTTTAAAACTTTGAATCTCATTCATACAAAAAATCAATTAATATTTTGACCAAAAGATACAAAGCAATTATCATGAAATAATGTACTTTACTTATATTTTTGTTCCATATGAATGCAAAGTGCCAAATCAATCATGACTTATGTAAGCTACTTACATATTTCTTTTGAAGGATCTCTATTAATGGATTGTTTTAATTCATGCCAAGTAAGCAATCAGTATAGAGGATAAATTTTGCAATATTTGGCCTGCCCTATTGAATCCTTTTGGTTTGTTTGAGATTATTGTTGCCCATTGGCTGTTGCTACCAACGAGTATGGTAAAGCTAAAATCATGCTAGGGTTGAACTTGACCAATTTCGATAGGAAAAAATCTATTTATGATTTTGAAACTTGGACCGTTTAATGAACTGGAAAAGGGAGAGGTTTAAGGGTTTTGACGTCGGATCAAACTAAGGTCAAACAATGATATGTCATTTGATTTTTAATATATTTGATACTTTTTTTTGAGAATGAATATATTTGATACTTAAATTGGTTTATATGTATTAATTTTTCATTCCTGACCAACAAGATGTGTGTGGCCCAATGGTTTGCATGCTGGACATGTTATTTCATTTGCTGAGAGCAGGTTCAAGTCTTGTCACCAAGTTGTGCCAATGGGTATTAAGTTGGTTCATGGTTGGTGTTGAATGATAGAGTTGAGATCGTAACTTACCAAACTCAAATATTCGAGTGGGACATCAAAGTAGGTTGATCATGGTTTATTGAACTCAGACATGTGAGTAAAGTTTCTAAAGTCAGGATCCTACTTAGGATTGTTTGGGATTGGATCAAATTGTAGAAGTAGATTGTGGATTAAAAGATCATTTTTTTTTAACCAAAAAAAAAAAAAAAAAACCCAAAAATTTAAGAGACCTTGGTAATGAAGATGAACACGATGATAATTCTTTCTTTGCTGGAGAGTGGAGAAGTGAGATTTAAGGAAAGGATTAGATAGTTTGAGAACCTTTATTTTAGAGGTTTTATTGTTTGTTTGCAGTGAGACTGAGACTGTGAGAGTGGGTTGAGACTCGAGAGTATAGTTTGTGAAGCTATCCCTTTATACAAGCAAATGACAACGCGTCAAATGAAAGAAGGATGCGGTATCCAAAGATTCGAAACTTAGAGATAATATATATAATTAAAAGCTTTTAAAAAGTTTTTTACATGTGGGAAATATGGAAGGAAAGTGAGGAGGACAGCAGTCAAAAAAATTGGGTTACAATGAATGTAGACAAATCTATATTGTAACTTTGAATTCACTTTTATATTTGTGAAAATTATATCTTTATCATCAAGTAATTTTGATCGACCCATCAGAAAAAAAAAAAAAAAGNTTAATGGATTGTTTTAATTCATGCCAAGTAAGCAATCAGTATAGAGGATAAATTTTGCAATATTTGGCCTGCCCTATTGAATCCTTTTGGTTTGTTTGAGATTATTGTTGCCCATTGGCTGTTGCTACCAACGAGTATGGTAAAGCTAAAATCATGCTAGGGTTGAACTTGACCAATTTCGATAGGAAAAAATCTATTTATGATTTTGAAACTTGGACCGTTTAATGAACTGGAAAAGGGAGAGGTTTAAGGGTTTTGACGTCGGATCAAACTAAGGTCAAACAATGATATGTCATTTGATTTTTAATATATTTGATACTTTTTTTTGAGAATGAATATATTTGATACTTAAATTGGTTTATATGTATTAATTTTTCATTCCTGACCAACAAGATGTGTGTGGCCCAATGGTTTGCATGCTGGACATGTTATTTCATTTGCTGAGAGCAGGTTCAAGTCTTGTCACCAAGTTGTGCCAATGGGTATTAAGTTGGTTCATGGTTGGTGTTGAATGATAGAGTTGAGATCGTAACTTACCAAACTCAAATATTCGAGTGGGACATCAAAGTAGGTTGATCATGGTTTATTGAACTCAGACATGTGAGTAAAGTTTCTAAAGTCAGGATCCTACTTAGGATTGTTTGGGATTGGATCAAATTGTAGAAGTAGATTGTGGATTAAAAGATCATTTTTTTTTAACCAAAAAAAAAAAAAAAAACCTTAGTAGTGACTTTATATGTTGAATAATCACATAAATCATAAATTTATTCATAAAAATATTGCATAATTATAATGTAATATATATTGTAGGGATTGGGTTTGAGCACTTCTTCTATTGGATGAGTGGACTCAAACCCAACTAGCCCAATACAATAAATTTATAAAGAATGAGTTTAAGAACTAGGCCTTAGTAAGAGTTACAACAACTAAACATGGTTATGAATGGGTTGAATAACAAGGACGAGGACTAAAGTGTGAAATTTCGACCTCGGCCCTCATCATGAGGAGCTTGTTGTTCTTATTATTTCTTTAGTGCTTGGTTGCAAAGGTTTCAAAGATGATACAAATTGCTACTGTGTTCTCTATTTCTAATTCCCGATCCCCTTTTCCTGGAGGATCTCTTACATTATACATCCCCTTTCAGTTGATCTTGACCCTTCATTTGTTGATCATGCAAGTCACTACTCGAATGCTTGTTCCATCAGCTGCCTTCCCAAACCTTCTGTGAGTTGCAACAACCAAGGCAGCACTGTTCAGAGGTCATTTCCTCATTAATGCAGCCAGAACGTTAGTTGTAGGCATTTAATGTGGAGGTGACAGTTTCTCCTTGAATTGCTCCTCTACCATGCTCTCATGGCTGACCCATTGTACTTGTCCTTCTTCGTGGGATGCTCTGGGAGACTGCCTTTGATGGCGTACCGCTCTTCTCTTCTATGATCTCGGTTGGCTAAGAACAGGATTGTCCTCGGTGATGTTTCTTGGCAATTTGGACTTTCTTCGTTCATCCTTGGACATTTCTTCCTCCTCGGCGTGGGCTTTGGGCTTAGTATAAAATGGGCCGAGATTGCCAAATTCTTTGACCCCACATATATATATATATATATATATATATCTCTATATATAGCCAAAGCTCATAGAAAATCCAATTTTGTGTCACGTGTCCTATTTAATTTTTAATTTTTGTGCTGAGTGAATTATTGAGTGTAAAAATTGAAGAGCCCAAATCCAATTAGATTCTAACTTGAATTTCAATTGGAGTCCAATTTTTTGCCACATGTTCATCTAAATTTTCAATTTTTGTGGCAAATGAATTATTGCGTGCAAAAAATAAAGAGACTAAAACCAATTAAATTCTAAATATTATATATATATATATATAACCATTACATATTTTAGAAATGTATGGTTTAGAAAAAGTGTAAGCTAATACCACGTATAAGTTGAACATCTTTTAAAAAAAATGTATAGTTTGAATCATATAATTGTGATTGTTTTTAATGTTAGATTTATGGTTAAGTGATCCTGGCTTTACTCTACCTCTCATTTAAAATGTTAAATTCCCACTGATTGGGCTCCCACTTATAAGGGAAAGTTTAGGCCTACAAGTGAGAGGCAGTGTTAGATTTATGGTTAAGTGATTAAATTCACAATTTCCTAACAACTTAAACTTTTGAAACAATCGGTAATTTATCAAATTGTATCCGTGCATATGCACGGAGTTACACACTAATTTTATACTAATGAAACAAATATACTTAATTTTTAATATAATTTATTGAAAAAGTTCAATAAATATTTAGTTAACAACCAAGTACCAAGGCTGCAATAAGACCAACCATACACCAATCAACATAGAATAAAAGAGCCATAGACCAATCAGCAATGGTGAGAAACATAGAATAAAATTACAAAGAGCCAAAGGCATGCTCAAAAGAAGCAACCTATGCAATCATAAAAGAAGCAAATTAAACATGATAAATTCATAAAACGAAAACACTAAGCCAAAGCAAAAACACAAGAAAAATAATTCCAATCATATAGCCCTAAGTTTAAGCAAAAACCAAGCGTAAATGTTCTTCATTTCTCCTAATAAACAACATTAACTCAAAAACACGTTGTTCACTAGTACGATTCACCAAGCTTCAAATTTACGTCAATTGAAAAAATTTAAAATTTTTTTTTAAAAAAACTAAGAAAAGCAAGTAAATCAGAATCTAGAATTTGATATTTGCTTAAAATTTATTGAACGACGAGAGGTAACCTCCTTAGCCATGATTTGGGGATTAGGAGAGCAGGGAAAGAGAGGGATTCAAATATTGATATTTTCATTATGGTTTTATTTTTAATTAAGGTATTTTTTTTTTATATTTTCATTTCACAAAGGGGTAGTTTTGACACTTTAAATCTTATAAGGGTCTATTGGGTCATCGTCTTTGGTGAGAGCTAACTGGACTTTTTATGTTTCAAAGAAAATTTGGGTTTTGAAGTGGGATTGTGTAAGATCGTTGGAGCGTACAATCCAACATGATCCTACCTACCATCTTAAACTACAAATGATTCTGATCATTTTGAACAGTGGGATTGTAAGATTGTACGATTTAAATTGTAATTTTGACAACTTTGTTTGTGAGTTTGTCACAAAGCTTATTTATCAATGTCAAACTTAAATCCAAGTCCTCTCCTTTGTCGTTCTCATGGCATCTTAAATGAAAAAAAAAAAAAAAGAAAGAAAAAAAAGAAAAGAAGAAGAAGTTAATTTTGATCCATTCTACAAGCAAAGAAGTAGGGATATTTATTTAAAAGTTTAGCTCATATGATCATATCTTATTTGAGCAGTATAATTTATTATATAAAGAGATTTGACAATTATTGTGCATTTGTAGTAGTAGACAAATATAAGGTTTTATTTTTTAATTTATAAAAATGATAAGTTACACGTGCACCCAATGGTGTTGAACCCACCAACAAATTTTTAAAAAAATAATAGTTCCTAAAATTTATTTACGGTAATCCAAACTAATGACAATTGCCCCTAGCCTCTTTCACCCCATAATACTGAAAATTCTTAGTTTCTATGTCTCATACTACACCGAGTGATGGAGCAAAGATTTCAGTTCAGGTTCGGGGAAATCTTAAAAGACAAGATAGGAAGCAAAATAAAACTAAAAAAATCTTTGTTAAAGAAATAAAAAATATATAATATATAATAGTGTAATTGCCATACAAAATGTAGTATAAATGTAAATTGTAATTTACTTTTCACGCCTAGAATAATTACTAACTTACCCTTGTAGAGTTTTCTTATTTATTCCTAGTAATTTTAAATGTATCTTTAAAACCATTTTATGATTTCTTTATTATCAACAATTTTCAACAAATTAAGCAATCATTCATCCATTGATATCTTATTTATTTTTAACAATATTCATTGCTAAAAACTTAGAGTTTCCGCTAAGGTATGTTGTAGCCTTAGGCTCCAAATATGTTTGAAGCCAAACTTAGTCTAAAAAATCAATGTAGGAAATAAAGACATTATGGATTTAGTACTGTGAGAAAATAAGACATAAGTAGTTAAAAAAAGAAAAAAAGAAAAAAAGAAAAAAGAAGTAACCTTAAGTTTAAAATATGGACCAATTGATGCATGTTTAATTATTTTGGAAGATGAAATAGATTTCAAATTTAATAAGTATGGTGGTATGGGGAAATTGAATTTCAATTGTTGTAAAAAACCAAAGCATTCTGGAGCAATTTTTATGTTATCTATTTGTTTTGTTATTTTTTTTTAAAAATGTTGTACTTATCTCTTTGGGGGAAATTATTTCCAAGATTAATAATTCCTCTCTATCAAAATTCTACACAAACTTCTCCTTCTTAGCCTTCTATGCAAAACTCACAATCAACTTGTGTAGCGCGCGACAGTTGCAAGTAGAAGCTGTATTATGTGGACGGTGTTACTTGTACGAGACTTGACAAAAAATTATAGGGGGGACAGACTAAAATTTTCCTATAATAAAGGAGCTTTTAGGGGAGGTTGAGAGGCAATTACCCCCCTCCCCCGCTGCCCTTGGCTCCGCCCCTGTATACATCTATAGGCTATAGGTGTCTTTTTTTAATTGATATAATAGGATTTAAACCTTAGCATCCACTTCATGATAATTGTTTTTTTATTAACTAATCAAGACATCAACTGATTTTTAGTGTAGGTCGAATTTAAACCAAAATTCCTTATTCAATATTGATTAAGTTAACCAAAACCCAGCATTGATATGCTATTTGAATTTTCACATCTTACTCAAATTTACAATAAAATGCTGTAAATCATTTTAATACTAGCAAAGGGGACACTGCAAAACAAAATTAAACGCCTGAATTGCATTTTTGTTATGTTTTTTTTTTAAATGTTATACTTATCCCTTTGGGGAAATTATTTCCAACATTAATAATTATACTCTATTAAAATTCCACACAAACTTTCCCTTCTATGCAAAACTCACAATCAGCTTGTGTAGTGACAATTGCAAGTAGAAGCCGTATTATGTGGATGGTGTTACTTATGCGAGACTTGTCAAGAATTTATAGGGGGGTCAACTAATTTTTTCCTACAATAAAGGAGCTTTTAGGGGAGGTTGAGAGGCAATTACACACACACACGCACATCTATAGCCTATGTGTCTTTTTTTTTAATTGATATAATAGAATTTCAATCTAAGCACCGTACTTTATAATACCTGCTTTTTATCAACCGATCAAAACATCAACTATTTTTTTGTATAGGTCAAATTTAAACCAAAATCCCTTATACAATATCGGTTGAGTTAACCAAAACCCAACATTGATATGCCATTTGAATTTTCACATCTTCCACAAATTTACAATAAAATGCTGTAAATCATTTTAATACAAGCAAAAGGGACACAGCAAAACAGAATTAAACCCCTGAATTGCATTTTTGCTAAATGGTTTTAGTATTTTTTTTTTTTTCACTGATTATGAGTTGAATGTAGCAATTTAGAAAAGTGTGATTAACTCACTAATGAATAGTAAATTCAAGTTGAAGGAATGAAAAGATGCAGAAGAAAACCAAAAATTATATCAATAAAAAAGATGATATGCTAATTAAGGAAGTAATTTGAGTTGAAAAATTCATGCGACCAATTAAGAATATGCTACATGAGCTGGAAGTAATTTGACTGATCCCAAAAATTTGGGTTAAGAATTTGTTGTTCTGATGGTCTTCATGAGTTAAATGGAGTTTCTGACCTCACTATTAAAAGTGAGCTGAAAATTTTAGCACTTTTGTTAGCTCTAAATTCTTGGACAAGCTAATAAAGATGAGTCTTTATTTTGTTAGCTCTAAATCCTAATGCATCACAAATACTGTCCAGTAGTAAAACAAATTGAACTCCATTTTCCATAGAGGGAGATAAAATTTACATCAAAAGAAACTAATTTGCACATTGAAAGCATTGGTCTGATGCAAATTGTTCTTTACAATAATATGTTCATGAAATGACCCTATTACAACAGCTAAGAGCTCCGGATCAGAGCCACCTATAGTCTGAAACTTTAAAATGGTTGCTCTACTTCTTCGATTTTTAAACTTCAGCTCAACATAACAATTTATATAAATCTGAATACAGGTAGCCAAAATTGAATGCAAGCAGCTCTTCAAGTATCCAAGACAGAGGAAGCTGAAAAGAAAACAGCCCTGATTATGAATCATCATCGTATTCCTCAGCACCCTCTTCAGCAATAGGCTCAAGCCTTGGTGAATTGGAAGGCTTCTTCCGAGGGTACATAATAGGAGCTGGGGCTACCTCAATCCAAGAATACAAGTTTATGATCCCCTTAGCCATTGAAGCTTTGATATAAAGAGAAACAGATTCTGTGGGTAAATTTCTGTAGATGATTTTTTTCTCTTCCTTGTATCTAAAGAAAGATGAGAGAGATGGGATTTTCTTAGAATCGTTCCAGGAGGCTTTGTATAGCGAAGAGCACAAGAAATTGGCTGTGATGAATATGAACGTTGAGGCACTTATTAATATAGGAAGAGGAGGGAAGTGCAAAACAAAAGTGGAAAAGGAAGATACAAAGAAAGTTCTGAGTCATTGTTAATTGATGGTAGTACGCAGTTCCATGTGGACAATGTTGATAATAGCTTGGAACAGAGGAAAGTTCGTATAATGATAGAATAAGCGACCGAAATTGCCATAGAAAAGACAAAAACGTTAAACGTGTGAGAACTTTGATGGGACTTGGGAGCCCACAAATACCACACCCTCACCAAAATTGTCAATCTATTTTTCTTTTTCTTTTTTTTTTTGGGAAATTTTGTCAATCTAATCTTTCTTGATATATTTGTAAGAGTAATTATCACTTTATTAATCACTTATATTATATAAGAAGTGTTTAAATTGCTTTTTTTTTTTTTTAAATGGTATAATTAATTTTTTGTTAAAGAAATGATAGAAAATTTTATTCAACTTAAAAAGGTAAAAAGTTAAAAGATTACAAAATTTCTAATTTTAAGTCTGAAAAAAGTAAACTCTTTAATTTTTAATCTCTTAAAAACTATTGTACAGTGCAATAGCTCATAATCCTTTCACAAGTATTCCCCATTTCTTGTACAATTAAGACATTTACAAAGCTTCGTTTTCCATTTTATGCCTTCAATTTGTAACTCCTATGCATGTATTCTCTCCATTTCACTCAACAAAGCTTGTTGGGTTGATAGATTATCATTGATTTTTATATGGTCTCACCATTAACGCACTTCATTATCTATCATTAATAACTTGCCATCTCAAACAATTGTGAAATTTGTCATGAATTTTGTTGTTGCTCTAGATTTATTGTTAAATAGAAACATGTTTATTTCATTAATTTCTTCTCACCAAAGTGAAAGCATGGGTAGTATTAGACTATTAGTACCTAAGATTAGAAAGTCACTAGTGGTATCTTGTTAGGTTAAGGAGCACCAAAACCTATTACAATTACTCAATTAGTGCCTTACCAAAATTAAAGGGCAAACAGAACTACAGAAGTTACAAAAAAATTGTCATGATAATGTCCAAGAGACATAAGAGATTCATTATAAGCATCTCGAATTCGGTGCTTAAAGAATACAATTAAATTTCCTAGTTAAATATAAAGAAAAGAAAACACAAGGAAAAGAAAAGGAAAAATCGATGTGGTAGAATAAAATTAGTCACTCAGTCGAAAAAAAGAAAAAGAAAAAGCACTGCAATATCTTAGGAGTCTTCGTTGCATTCTTTAGCCTTCTCTTCAGTAATTGTCTCCAAATACAGGAAAAATGGTAACTTTACTATGAGAAATGAGAAGGGCTGGTGCAATCTCAGTCGAAGAACTCAAATCTCTGATCTCTTTTGCCATTGTAGTAAGAGAATCGCTTTGTCCTGCTAATAAGCCAAAGAACCAAAAATTCAACCCTGTGGAGCAAACAGGTAGAGACCCTTGTAATGAAGATGAACACAAAACACAATGATAGTTATTTCTTTGCAAGAGAAGCAAGATTGAAGGACGAGATAGCTAGAGAACCTGAATTCTATGGAGGTTTTCTTCTTTGCAGTGAGTGCGAGAGTAAAATGAAAGGAAGTGGTATCCAAATGATATCAAAAGATTCAAAACTATAGAGGTAATAATAAATAATTAAAAGCTTCAAAAAGTTTTTTACATGTGGGATAAATGGAAGAATTGAAGGAAAAAAATTAACTTACAATTATTGGTGACAAATCTAAATTGTAATTTTGAATACACTTTTAAAAGCATAAGAAGTAAGGACTTTTATCCAATAGTTTTTTTCCTCATATAAATTAATCATATCTTAACCAAGTTATTGATAGAGCATGGGAAGAATTGGAATTGAAGTTGACAAAACTAAAATCCGTTGAATTTATCAATAAGTACAATAAGTTTATCAACAACTGTTGAATGTTTCTGTAGCTCTTGCCAAGAAATAGGATTAGAAATTAAGATCCGTTTTGTACCAATATTAGTCACATGAGGAATGTTAGTAGAATGATTCTCCATATGAATTTATGTGCTGAATTACTTCTGCAAATATGATTTCAGGCTCAATTTCAAATTCATTTTTAAATTTTTATTAAAAATTAAATTTTGAAGATCTGAGCCCAAATTCCAACTTTTGGAGAAAATTTAGTTCCAAACTAATTTGATGTTATCTTACTTCAACCTACTATATGACAATTAAAACAATTGTACTTTTGTAATGAATTATGCGGTTTATTTAAATAATACATATAAATAATAACATTATTCACTAGAGAGATGCTACGTCTACAACAATTTTACAACATTTTTATAATAAATCATATGTGGTTAGTCTTTATTGGAATATATCATTTCTCTATTCACTATGTAATGAGTTGGAATATAGTTCCAAACTAGTTTGGAACCAAACTCTGTTCTTTATGCATAATAATCCAAACTTATGACACTTGCCCCTCTATAGGTATTTTTTTTAATTGATATAATAAGATTTGAACTTAATTATTCAGCCCATGATGATTTTTATTTATTATTAAATTAAGACATTAAATTATCTTTTTTATAAATTAAATTTACACCAAAATCTTTTATTGAATGTCAAAAAAACTTTTACTGGTTCAATTAACCAAAATGGCAAAACTTGCTTGAAATTTCACTTTTTGCACAAATTTACCACCAAAAAAAAAAAAGCTGTAAATCTTTTTATTTATTTATTTATTTATAAGAGCTGTAAATCATTTTAATACAAGCGAAAGGGCTCCGGATTAGAGCCACATATAGTCTGAAATGCAAGCAGCTCTTCAAGAATCCAACACAGAAGAAGATGAAAAGAAAACATCCCAGATTATGAATCATCGTCGTATTCCTCGGCACCCTCTTCAGCAATTGGCTCAAGCTTTGGTGAATTGGAAGGCTTCTGAGAGTAAATAATGGGAACTGGGGCTACGTCAATCCAAGAACTCAAGTTTATGAACTCCATGGCAATTGAAGCTTGATATAACGAAAAACAAATAATGTAGATGATTTTTCTCTTCCTTGAATCTAAAGAAAGATTAGAGAGATAGGATTTTCCTTAGAATTGTTCTATAATAGGCTTTGTATAACGCAGAGCACAAGAAATTGACTGTGATGAGTGTGAAAGTGGAGGCAGATAATAATATAGGAAGAGAAGGAAGCAAACAAATTGGAAAAAAAAATATGTAAAGGAAGAAAACAAAGAAAGTTCTCAGTCATGGAGTTAATTGACGGTTGTACGTGGGTCCATGCGGACAATGCTGAAAATGAAAATGGCTTGGAAGTTGGAACAGAGGAAAATTCGTATCATGATAGAATAAGCCACTGAACAATCTTCACAGATTAGACAAAACTTTTAACGTGTGAGAAATTTGATGGGACATGGGAGCCCACAAATGATACACCTTCTGACCCTCGCCAAAATTGCCAATCTTAATCTTTCCTGGGAATTTTGTAAAAATAATCATTTTATTATCACTTATTTGAGATGTATTTAAATCAAGAAAATCAATATCGTACTAGAGGCTGTACTAGTTTGGTTAGCGGTACGATATATTTTAGGTACCGGTCAATACCAGTGTACCGTTCAAATTTATTGCTATATATATTATTTATATATTTATTAGTCAAATTTTATATAATTTATTAACAAAACTTAATAATTATTTAAAATGTATGAAGATCTAATTACTACTACTAACTAGTTTGCTACATCTCATTAATGTTTTTATCCTTTTAATAAAATGATAATATAATAATAATAAAAGTACCAAGCCGTGTGATGTCAAAAAGACAAAAGTTGAAAAGTTAACTTCGGTTTTTACTTTTATCCCATTTAAACGTCATTCGTTCACATTTATTAGACCATCAGTCTCAGAGGCAGACAAAACAAGAAAAGTATACAGAGAAGAGAGAACATTTATGCTGGGACAAGGTGAAGAAGAAGCGGCTTTTATACTGGGACAAAGGTGAAGAAGAAGCGGTGGCAGCAGCAACTGGCAGTGGGTGATCGGCGCCGGGTTAGTGACTGGAGAATGACAATGCAGGTGATTAATATAGATTTTTTTTTTGTACCGTCCGAATTTCAATTTTCAGCCGGAATGTCCGATTTTCACCGGTACAGCCGGTATAGTCCGGTATTGCTCGGTATTTAAAACGGTACAATACAAGCATGTTTTTGTACCGGTTGAGTGACCGGTAAGAGAAATACTGGCCGTACCGGCCGGTACGGTACGGTATTAACTACCCTAGTTTAAATTACCCTTGATTAATATAGATATAAGTTCACTTACATTTATTTCATTAATTTCTTCTCACCCAAGTGAATTACCAATTTGTGGGTTCTAATTATCTTAACTAGTAAAGTCTCTAATGGTTGAATAAAAAATTTGTGGTTCAATCTCCGCTTACACCAAAAACCAATTGGTGTCTTGATTTGATGATAAAAAACTATTATTATAAGTGGACGCCATAGATTGGAATTCTAAAAAAAAAAAAAAAAAGTGAATTATCAATTGCTTCTATAAAAAGAAAAATGTGAACCACCAATTTATGGTAAGACAATAGTTATAAAACTTAGATCGGACATTGACTTGGTCTATGAGCCACTAGCTCATCTGTCGAATCTCATGATCAAATAAATTTTTTTTTTTAAATTAAATATATATAAACTAATGAAAGTAAGTATGAGAAATCATAATGAATATGTGAATTATAAAAAAAAGTAGGCATATGTCTAAATTAAACTTGCCATTATAATTTGTGAGCGTGCCTTTTTCTTCAGCACACTAGCCTAAGGATCCTGGGCCAAATAATTGTAGTTTAGTGGACCGGGCTTGGTTCACCGCAGCTAAAGGACTGTTTAAGAACCAAGTGGTGCACATGACAAGTTTCCTACAACACAAATAAACTAACAAGCGAGAATATCTGTATTGAATGACAACAAAAACAGCAAAGAAATGCAAAATAATTAAGAAATACACAAAACAGTGGTTAGGGATCCCCGAATTAATGAGAGGTACTTTATTAATTTTCTTTGATTATAATTACAATGTGCTCACTAAAACGTGATACAAGGTTCAAATAAGCTCAAAAATTACAGACTTAGATGGCTATCTAAGCCTCAAAGACTTGCAAAGTTTGAATCATTTTGAATCCGAGTATGTGCTATAGTGGCTATTCCTGGGATACCGGGAGATGTTTCTCTGTTTTTCTTAAATTTTACAGAGTTCTCTCAATGATTCTATTATGATTTTCCTATTGCTGAATGCCTTCAATGTTGGTTGCTTCTTCCTTTTATAGTGTGACCCTAGGGCTCTGGGGTACCAGTGATTTCTCTCTTTTGCCCCTCCCTGGGTACTAGAGCTTGTTTTGTGCCTATCACTCAGAAGGCTGAGTCTGTCCTTGTTTCTCATAATCTCCTCATTTAGGTGCTGTTTCTTTGAAGTCCATGGCTAACTTTCCATTCCAGGGTGTGCTTAGAAAGTTGTTCTCAATTTCACGTTCCTCAAAACTTCCTACCTTTTCAAACCCAGCTTTTGGCCATCCTCTCTTTTGTCATTTTTCTCAAGTGAGCGGAATCCATTTCTGTTGGGTCGAAAGTTTCCTTCTAGCCACTCCCACTTATAGTTTTCTCGTTCTGGGTTCCTTGAGGTACTGATCTTTTGTTCATGAATGGTTGCTTACCTTCTAATTCCTTACTGTATCACTAGGCGCTTGAGAGGGACTCATCTGTCCTTCGTTCTTTGTGTTCTTTGGTACTTTCCTTTGAGCTGTTTCAATCCTATTTAGGTCGTGTTGTTCATCCCAGGGATCCCAAGTCCCTAGCAATCTCTGGGATCTCGGCCTAGTTCTTCCTATTGAGCTTCTTTTGGCTTACTGATCTTGGCCGATTGGGCCTTTCATTTGCTTCATGGGTTTTAATGCCTGTTCCTCCATAGGTCTTTGGATCCCACCTCTTTGGGCCCCTTATCCTCTTCTTCTTTTTTTCTTTCTTTCTTCATTATGTGAGCCCAACTCTTTTATTTCTCTAGTTTTATTTCTCATGGGGTTAGTCCAATGTGTTATCTCTTTGGGCCTTGGGCTGTGATTTTTTGAGCCTCAACATAATTCAAAATCAAGGTTTCACAAGCAATAGCATTGGAAATTCTATAAAATTCACAAGCAAAATATTGAACGTTATAAGATTGCAACTAAGTCTTTGCTAAATAAAATCTTGTTACATATTTTAAAATTATGTATATTAAACAAAAAAAGAAAAAGAAAAAGGCAAATCTCAAACAAAGTAAAAAAAAAGAAGAGAAAAAAAAATGCTAAAGGCTTAAACTTAAAGAAATAAACAAATAAAGCATAAAAATTATAAACAAAATAAGAAAAAGAAGGTTTAAGCAATAAACTCTATAACATATATTGATATATTCATACCTACCTACTAATTGGCTATGTGAACCTGAAAAGTGATATGTTCAGAGCAGAAAAAAATTGATGCATAGCTTAGGTTTGGAGAATTGAAACAGTGAAAAGTGATGGGTATAGTAGCATGAATTGGCAAAAAAGTGAGAGAAAAATGCTTTTTTTTTTTTTTTTTTACTTTAGATTTTCACTTATTTAAAATTATCATATTATCACACATTAAACAGTAAAAAAATGTCTTTGAGGTGGACCTATTAGTGTAATTTTACACAAATTACAAACCTAGTTAGGTCACATGGTTTGCTTAAATCCAATTGGGTTTTACTAGTTTTGACTTGGTCTTGTGCATGTTTGATCCAATTGATCACCAAGATTGGACATAGTAAATGCGTTCTCCATTATACTATAAAAGAGGCTACTAACTTGTAGCCAGATCTACTTGCCTCAGCAAGCACCCTATAGGTGCAATTAACCAATGAGGAGAAGCTTTTTTTTTTTTTTTTTAATATTATTATTATTGGTAAACATGCTAAATAGGTCTTGAACCCACAACTTTACTCTCCATTTAAAACTTGTAAAATCATGAGGTGCCAGTTGACAAAAAGAATAATATAGCACTTTAACTGTATAACGTGTTAATGTATGAGTATTGTAAGATAAGAAAGAGAAGTTTAGACAAATAAGAAACTTACGCACAGAAGGCCCTTAAGTTTAGATAAAGAAGTCAAATACTATTATTTAAAAAAAAAAAAAAAAAATTGGGGGCCAATCAATGTTTAGCTCCATTCGCTGCTTGTTGATGTTGGTTTTAGTACCAAGAACCAAATATTTACATACTAGTAGATATCGGTTTACTATTTTGGAATTAATGCAATATACAATTATATAAATATATAATAAAAATATTATTACTTATTACTATTGAGCTAAAATTTAAATTGATAATAGAATAAATAAAAATTCTAAGAGCATCCACAGCAGTGGAGCTAAAAATTTAGCTTTTTAGCTCCACCAAAAGTTACTTTATCTATTTTACCTACATACATGCTACAGCAGTGGATCTATCTTAGCTTTCAACACAATAAAATAATATAAACATCACAATAAAATAATATAATCACTATAATAAAATAATATATTCCACTACCAAAAAAACATCCACAGCCACAACCACATCTACCATCAGCCACACCCACAACCACAACCACACCCACAACCACCACCAACACCACCACCACCACCGGCAGTAGTCCACAGCAGGCAAAAAAAAAAAAAAAAAAAAAAAAATCATAACACTAATATGTAAATTAAAAAAAAAAAAGTAGGCATATGTCTAAATTAAACTTGCCATTATAATTCAAAATCAAGGTTTCACAAGCAATATCATTAGAAATTCTATAAAATTCACAAGAAAAATAAACGAATGTCATAAGATTGCAACTAAGTTTTTGCTAAATAAAATCTTGTTACATGTTTAAAAATTATGTATATTAAGCAAAGAAAAAAAGGCAAATCTCAAACTAAGTAAACAAAAGAAGAGAAAATAAAATGTTAAAGGCTTAAACTAAAAGAAATAAACAAATATAGCATAAAAAATATAAACAAAATAAGAAAAAGAAGGTTTAAGCAATAAACTATATAACATATATTCATATATTATACCCCTAGCTACGTGAAACTAAAAAGTGATATGTTCAGAGAAGAGAAAACTGATGCATAGCCCTAGGTTTGGGGAATTAAAACTGTGAAAAGTGATGGGTACAATAACATGTATCGGCAAAGAAGTGAAAGAAAAATGCGTTTTTTATTTTTTATTTTTTTAATTAATTTCTTTAGGTTTTCTCTTATTTAAATTACCATATTATCATACATTAAACAATAAAAAAGTCATTGAGGTGGACCTATTAGTGTGATTTTACACAATTCACATCCCAGCTAGGTCACATGGTTTGCTTAAATCTTGTTGGGTTTTACTAGTTTTGACTTGGTCTTGTGCACATTCGATCCAATTGGTCACCAAGACCAGTCTATATACCGGGTCATCAAAGAACACCATAAATGCATTCTTCATTATATTATAAAAGAGGTTGCTAATGGGTGGCCAGATCTGCTTGCCTTAGCGAGCACCCTGTAGGTGCAATCAGTCAATGAGGAGAAGCTTTTTATTTTTATTTTTATTGGTAAGCATGCACCAAATAAGTCTTGAACCCACAACTTTACCCTTCACCTAGAACCTGTAAAAGCATGAGTTGCCAGTTAACATAAAGAATAATCTAGCACTTTAATTGTATAACGTGTTAATGTATAAGTATTGTAGGACAAGAAATAGAAGTTTAGACAAAGAAGAAACTTCAACACAGAAGGCTATTAAGTTTAGATAATAAACTTAAGTTTAGATAGAGAAGTCAAATACTAATATTTTTAAATAAAAATTTGAGGGGCAATCAATATTTAGCTCCATCTCTATGGGTACGTTTGGTACGCTGTAATAGTTCCTAAAATGGAATAGTTATTCATGTGTAATATCAATTCGATCATTTGGTTACATTTTTATTACATGGATTAGTTATTACATTGGAATAACTATTCTTTAAATTGAAGAATAGCTATTCATCTTTAAAATGGATGTAATATCTATTTCTTAGTGTATATAATAGGTTTTAACATTAATATATTTCAAAAAATATAAAGTTTCCTTATACATCATCTTTTACAAGTTTTCCATATGTAACAACTAAACTTATGAATAGTACTAGTTATTCTATTACAATGTCTTTTATTCTCAGTAATAAAGATTATTATTCCTAATGTAATCTACATTCAGTGTACCGAACATACCCTATGTTCGTTACTTGTTGATGTTGATTTTAATAACAGGATCGGAATATTTTCATACGGGTAAATATCGGTTTACTATTTCAAAATTAGTGCAATATATAATTATATAGATATATAATAAAAATATTATTACTTATTACTATTAAGCTAAAATTTAAATTGATAAGATCATTCACAGCAGTGGAGGCATATTGCTATATTACTAAAATTTAGCTCCACAAACATAAAAAGTAAGCTCCAGCAATGGAGCTATACTTTTTTTTTTAGCTGATTTGCTACAGTGCACATCTATAAATAGATGTGCACTGTTCATGAAAGCTAAAAAATAATAATAATATTTTAATAAATTTCTCTCTCCTCTTTCAATTTTTCACTGTTTCTCTCTCCAGCTTCTTTTTTTTTTTTTTTTTCTCCCCCTCATTTACTCTCCTGACTGTTCTGGGTTCATCTTCATCGCCCAGTCCTTCATTGCCGATCTTTATCACTAATTTTCATCGCCGATCCTTCATCACTGATCTTCATCGCCTAGTCCTTCATCGCTGATCCTTCATCGCCCAGTCCTTCATCGCCGATCTTCATCACTGTCCCATCTCTAGGTTTCGTGATGGCGATTTGGTTGGATTTCATGGTGTGCTGGTGGTTGTGGTTGTGTGGATAGATCGGCATTGATAGGTGGTTAGGTTCATCGGTGGGTGGCTGGGCTGTAGGCGCCAATCAGCACTTTTTTTTTTCCTGCTGTGGGCTGTGTTGTGGTGGTGGTTGTGGTTGTGGGTGTGGTGGTGGTGTGGTAGGTGGTTGGTTGATTTTTTTTTTCTTTTGTTGTGAGCTGTGGTGGTGGTGGTGGTGGTGGTGGTTGTGATGTGTGGACTTGGTTGATTTTTTTTTTTCTTTTTTTGTGATGGTTGTGGTTGTGGTTGTATGTGTGGCTGTGATGTGTGGACTTGGGGTGGTTGTGGTTGTGGTTGTGTGTGTGGCTGTGATGTGTAGACTTGGTTGATTTTTTTTTTCTTTTGTTGTAGGCTGTGGTGGTGGTGGTTGTGATTGTGTATGGCTGTAATGTATGAGTGTAGTGAATATATTATTTTATTGTAGTGAAATATATTATATTATTGTAGTAGATATATTATTTTATTGTATTGAAAGCTCAAATAGATCTACTGCTGCAGGATGTGCGTAAGTAAAATAGAAAAAATAACTTTTAGTGAAATTAAATAGCTAAATTTTTAGCTCCATTATTATGAATGTTTTATAGAATAAACAAAAATTCTAATGAACTGAATCGGTGGATATGGTTTTTTTTTTAAAGTAAAAATTGGTTAATTGCACACATCATACATTTGTCCTGACATTGTATTCCACCACAGTCAGCAGTCCACAGTCCACACTGATTGGTAAGCACAAAGGGAAAAAAAAAAATGGCATTTTTGTAAATAAATATGCATGGAATGGTATTTGTAAGGAAGACACCTTCCAAGAAGTTTCATTTCAACTTAAAAATTGTGGTATTTGTAAGGAAGACACCTTCCAAGAAGTTTCATTTCAACTTAAAAATTGAAAAGTCTAGCCTCCCACGTGATTCCTTGTCTTTATATCTACTTTTTACTTTTCCTTTCCCATCTTTTTCTTTCATTTGTGTGTGAGAGAATGGATGGTACGTTTTCTTTTTTTCTTTTTTTTTTTGGTTAATTTGTTGATCGGAGCGAATGTATGTGTGAGTAAACACAATGATTTAGTCAATTCCGCGTTGTCAATAAAGTCATTTTAATCATTGTTTTCTCACTCACTTTTTGACAAATGAAAGAGCCTCTGTTCAAAAGTTTGCACCACCGAATCTTCGTGGAAGTGGGCCTTCTCTACTTTCAAGGCCTTCATTTCCATTCAAATATCGCTCTGTCAAAAAACTTGGAGCTTTACTCCTCATCTCTTGTAATTCTCATTTCATCCCATCTTTGATCTTCTCAATCTTCTGCTTGTCGACTCTAATGGCTTCATCAATCCAACGAGGAGACTCCTTTTCTTCTTCCACTCGCCGGTGGGACTGCGATGTCTTCTTGAGCTTTAGAGGTAAAGATACCCGCTATGGTTTTACTGGCCATTTATATCATGCTTTGTGTGACAATGGTTTCAAGACCTTCATTGATGATGACCTCCCAAGAGGAGAACAAATTTCAGCGGAACTTCTCAAAGCTATCAAATTGGCTAGGATTTCAATTATTATATTCTCTCAAAACTACGCATTTTCGGCTTGGTGCTTGGATGAACTTGTCGAGATTCTTAACTGCAAGCAGAATGGACAATTCGTTGTACCTGTTTTTTACAAAGTGGATCCATCTAAAGTACGAAAGCAAGAAGGTAATTTTAAAGTAGCACTGGCTGAGCAAGAAATCAAGTTCAAGAATAACATAGAGAAGGTGCAAAGGTGGAAGGCAGCTCTAAAGGAAGCAGCTAGTTTGTCTGGATGGCATTATGAGGATGGGTATGTATCTAATAACTAATGTTATGTGCTTTTATGACTTTTAGATTTCTAATGGTTTTGTTACAACCACAAATGCCAAATATGAAAAATTTTGTATATTATGATTATCTCTTCAATTACTAAGTTAGTTAGGTTAGTAGAAATATAAGAATTTAATCATACTAATTAAAGAGTTTGTGCCAATCAAATTTAATTTACTATTGATTCATAAACTTATTTTTTAAGCATAATTTTAGATTACAAATACTTAAAAGTTAAATATTTAATTGATAACATAATTATTGATCATTAATTTGTAAAAATTTTGCAAACACAAAGGATATAAGAAAAAAATGTTATCTAATGGTAGACTTATCAAAATTTACATCTAATGAAAAGATATTGAATGAAGTTAAGCCATTGACTACAACCAAGTTTGTAGCAAAACTTTATCTACAAATATTTAATGTTAAAAAAAATAAAGTGGCTACTTTTAAGAGTTTTAGAGGTTAACCATATGATGCAAGAAAAATTATTAAAAGAGTAACATGAAATTAATCAAATTGAAGAGTGATGTATATTTGTGCAATCTAAATGGTATAAAAAAAAAAAAAAATTATATTACTCATATAGCTTTGCTCATACTTATTCATAGGAAGTCATCATAAAATTGATATTTTATCAACTAATTAAAACATTATCAATAAGTTTATAAGAAAAAAAAAAAAAACAAAAACAAAACATTATCAAGAAAGAATAATGTCATTAAGGAAATTTTATGTTAACAGCACCAATTAAAATTTTCTTTTTTGCCATTCGTTATTGCTTATTCTCCTAAGCGACTCAGGTCAACCCCAAAAATATTTTGAGTCGTGTTGAAAATTAATCTTGTGCGTTGAAACCTAGTCAATCTTGACAAAACATGCATCTTCTTGTGGGGTACAGGAATACTGCATTGTCCTTTTTTCTGAGTGTGTTAGGAATACATATACTATTTATGTTTTTTTTTTTTTTTCATCAAGTGATGGATACATGTCTAAAATGGAGTAATCCATTTACAAATTGACACTTATGCAAGTTATAACCCAAAATGTGTAAGTGTACGGTCCTAAAAGCACTCTATTTTAGTTTACAAAAGTACAACATGGTAGAACCTACTTGGTCCAGCTCTCTGTCCACTAGATCTAATTCTTGCCTACACATGGTTTTAAGAAGTCCAGCAAAATAAGAGACTTATTTATATTTGGGCAATTTCAAATAATATTTAAAAAAAAGTCATATCTAGTGCACAAAATTTTCACTTTTGTGGGATTAAAAAATAAGGCATTCTAACCCAAGTGTTGTTTGATTCAAGGCTCATCCACATAATCCTTTCAAAAACATTTCTCTAATTTTCTTAATCATTTCATTCAAAGCGTTATAAATGGATTTTCAACAGGCTTTTATCTCACCTAAGGTGAAGTTTCCATGCAACTACTTGCGAAAAGCCTAAAACAATTTCTTACTAGGGAAAAAATAGAATGAATCAAAATCAAAGTTTTGAATAAAGTGTAGAATGAGGCAGTTTGGATACGGTGGATAGTCACGGCGCGTTTTGCTTCCTGCGTTTTCTTTTTTTTTTTTTTTTTTTTTTTTTTTGCCGCAATTGTTGACATTTTGGGGACAAAATTTACTGTTCATGCACTGTTCACACACTGTTCATGCACTGTTCACACACTGTTCATGCACTGTTCACGTAATATTTAATATTAAAAGTGGGTCCCACGATACTATTTACACATTTAAAAATTATTTTGCTACAGTGTTTTCAGCAACAATCAATTTTTATCAACTTTCAGCAACAATAAGTGCTATCCAAACGGACCCAATGTCATTTCGGTTTGGGAAAGAAACAAAATATACCTTTTGAATACTTGATAATGTTAAAGTTTCTCCCACCATTTTTTTTAAATCCAAAATTTCTTGATTATTTAGTCAAGTATGGAAAGCCAAAATCTTATTCCAAAAAATATATAATTTTTTTTTTTTTGGGTCTTGGACCGTTGGTAATTGTGATGAAGAAAAATGAACTTTTTGAAAAGTGAAAAAATAATAAAATTTAAATAAAATAGGGTTCAAAATAGAAATTTTGATATATGTGAAAATAAAGAATTTAAAACAAAAAAAAAAGTGGATTTTCATCTTAAAATAAAGAGAAAATTTTTGGTAAAAATACTAATATCGTAAAGATTATAAATTAAAGGATAAAACTTATGTACAGTACTTAGGTGCTGTGTTGTTCTTTAGTTTCTCATCTTAAAATTCAGTCATATGACTTTTTTTTCACTGGATGAAAGTGTATTTTTTGTTAAACAAATTCATATAACTAAATTTTAAGATAAGAACTTAAAAAACAATTTAAGTTATACTGTAATTAAGTTTTGCCCTAAATTAAAAATCAAATAAACTTTCCATAAAAATAGTCGAAAACATGTACTCAAGGAGATGGTATATATTTTATGGATATTACTAACATTTGCTGTTAAAATATACAATAATAAATCATTTTATGAAAAAACAATTTAAGTTATACTGTAATTAAGTTTTACACTAAATTAAAAATCAAATAAACTCTCCCCATACAAATCCTAGAAAACATGTACGCAAGGAGATGGTATATATTTTATGGATATTACTAACATTTACCTTTAAAATGTACAATAATAAATCATTTTATGAAAATTTAAAAAAATTATAAATTTTTCAAAAATAAATTATTAATATATGGTCTCAAGACCCATGAATTTAGTTGGGAACTTCCCGTCCACACAAGGCCACCTGTATTTTGCCGTTATAGTGGCGCCAATTCTCACCTTTAACGTCCTTTCCACTTCGAGTTCAAACTCAGTACCCCGTCGATCCTAACATACGTTTGTACACCCGCCGTTCAAACTCAGCCACGTGGATACTAATCAGAAAATTTTTCTGCAGAATTGACGTGGCATCATTTCATTGGCTGTGAACATGGAGCACTATAATAATTGTACAAGGTAAGAAACACTTTGACTTGTCTTTTTATTATGTAATTTATTTCAACGTGAATGATTTGACACTTTTCTGAGGAAAGAAAAGTATTATATTTCGAACGTAAATAACATTTTTCTTTAACTTTCTCGAAAGGGATAGTCTGTCTTTGTGTTTGAGTTGGGTGACTTGTGTCTGAGAGAGAGAGAAAAGCAGCTTTGGTTTTTGAAGATAAATAAGCTCCTTGACAACCCTCTTTTCTGGGAAAGTTTTTGTTTGCTCATTTTCCTGGAAAAACTTAACCAAAATAAATAGACCCATTGACTTGTAACTTGTAACTCAGGTCAGTCTCTCTCTCTCTCTAATTTGCATTATTTGGATTTGATTGTGTGTTAATGTGCTGGATAGATAATATCTCTATGTTTTGTTGCTGAGTAAATTAAAAATGAGTAAAAATAAAAGAAAATGTAATATTGGAATTTATGTTTGTATGTTGTTTTGGTTTCTAAACAATGAAAATCTCAGCTTTGAGTATGCCATAAGAATTGGGTCCTGAGAAGTGAAAAGTTAAGGATATGGTCTTTTTTTTTTTTTTCGTTTTCTCTTGTTTTGCTGCATTTTCTCTTTGTCCTAATAGAGAGTATATTTCAGCAGGCTTCATTGTTTCTTACCCTTATCACGCTTATGAAATTTAGACCACACCATTTGAATTTACTTTTGCTGTTGTTGGTTCCCAAACGACATGTTTGGCTGCTGAGAAAAGGTAGGAAAAGAAAAGAAATTGAAATATGTGGGGCATTTTTTTTTCTTTTTGATATAAGACATAGGGTTCAACAACAACCTCAAGTCATAGTCCCAAAACCTTTGGGTCAGCTATGGATGCTCAACATGTAAATTAGGGCCAACCATATGTATTCTTTTTTGTCATGCTATTTTATTGAAATTCAGTCTCTGACACCTCCCTAATTGACATAAGACATTTGTTTCAAATTCAATACTTTGTTTTCTTCTATTTTCTTCACTATTTCTCAGCAACCAAATATGGGTAATTCTCATCTGTTTAACACATGATCATTGAGAATTAATACCTTAATGACTTAGTTTCTTTTCTAAATAGAAAATACTTATAGGAACTATGACCAGAGTTTAAATGGGTGTTTCTAATTGTTTTCCTACTAATTTGGTCAGGCATCTATCTTTCATGTTTGGAATGTGGTTGATGGAGCCGTTGGCAATTGTTTATAAAATTTCCTGAGTAATAAGATGGCAACAGGAGTGATTATTAGAACCACACCAATTCCAGTATCTGACTTATTCTCCCAGACTGTCCTGGCAATATCTGATACAGTAAATGCAGCCAAGGGTGTTCTCATTCAGAAGGAAAATTTCAAGAAATTCTCAACATACTTGGAGATATTAAAAGAGTTATTGGAGCAAAATGTAGACCATTCCAAGAGCTTAGAAAATGCTCTGCAAACTATCAACCGAGAGATTAAAGTTGCTAAGCAGCTAGCACTTGAATGCTGTAAAAGAAATAGGATATATATCCTAATCACTTGCCGGAAGATTGTTAAGCTTTTAGAGGGCAGTACTAAAGAGATTGGTAGGGCGCTAAGCCTCATTCCTTTGACATCTTTGGATGTTTCATTGGATATAAAAAACCGGGTTATCAAGCTGTCTAAGGATATGTTAGATGCAGTGTATTGGGTAACTGCAGCGGAGGATGAAGTTATAAAAAAGATTGACTTAGGAATACAAGGGAGGAACTTTGATCGGTCATGTGCAAATCATTTGTTAGTTCATATTGCTGAGGCTATTGGGATATCCCCAGAGCAGTCTGAATTGAAGAAAGAATTTGAAGAATTCAAAAGGGAAGTTGAAGATGCAACTCTGAGAAAAGACTTGGCAGAAGATGTACAAATGGAACAGATCATTACATTGCTTGAAAAGGCTGATGCCACAACATCTCTTGATGAAAAAAAAAAGAACTATATTGAGAAGCGAAATGCTTTAGGTAGGCAACCATTGGAACCTCTCCAGTCTTTTTATTGCCCCATCACTCAGGCTGTTATGGTTGACCCTGTGGAAACTTCCTCAGGTCGGACCTTCGAAAGGAGTGCCATAGAGAAGTGCTTTGCTGAAGGGAACAAGCTTTGTCCCTTGACCATGGTTCCCTTGAACACTTCAGTTATCCGGCCCAACAAAACTCTTCGAGAATCAATAGAAGAATGGAGGGAAAGGAATAACATCATTAACATTGTCTCTATTAAACCCACACTCCAGTCAAGTGAAGAGACAGAAATGCTTCAGTCATTAAGCAAACTGCGGGATATATGTACAGAAAGAGAGTTGCATCGGGAATGGATGACAATGGAGGACTACATTCCAGTTCTAGTTGGACTTCTCAGTGCAAAAAATCGTGAAATAAGAAAGCACGCTCTGTTCATCTTATTTATGCTTGCAAAGGACAGTGATGACAATAAGGTACCTTCAAACTCCTGTTTTCATTTCTATTTTTTAAGAGGCTAAGCGGTTAATCTAATCTTCAAGCTATAGTACTTTATCTGGTGAAGTAGATATGCGTGATTTCTTTTGAATGCTTCGTTTTAAGAATTCAAAATGTGTGATTACAATACATAGCTTTTTTACTTATGGATATAGGCTGACCTTATTTTTATCAGTTGGTGATGGAAGGGACAGTTAAATATTAAATGAATCATGCTTTTTGGCAGGAAAGAATCTCGAAAGTGGATAATGCACTTGAATCCATTGTTCGCTCACTAGCACGCCAAATTGATGAAGGCAAGTTAGCATTGCAGTTGTTACTTGAACTGTCCAGAAGTAATGTGGTACGAGATTCAATTGGATCAGTTCACGGCTGCATACTTCTCCTGGTGACCATGTTAAGTAGTGATGATATTCAAGCTGCCAAAGATGCCCAAGAGCTTCTGGAGAATTTGTCTTCCCTTGATCAGAATGTTATAGAGATGGCCAAAGCAAATCATTTTAAACCTTTGTTACAGCTTCTTTCTTCAGGTATGCTGGAACTCCAGTCAGGTTGTTAGATTTTTTGGTGTATGGTTAAAATAATAAAATTTGACCAGAATTAATTACTTTGGGAGTTATGGAATTACTTTTTAAGTGAATGTGCTAATTATATCTAGTTTAATTTTTATCTTTGAGTATTATTCTGATAGTCTTTTGTGCAAAAAGAGAGCAACCTTCAGTGATATTCACACTATAAAACTATGTATCACAGGGTATTTATGGAAAAACCCAGCCTAACCTCATTTTAATCCTAGTAGTACTAGGTTACTTGTCGTGCAACTAGTTTGGGACCGAATACAACTAGCATCCCCCCTCAAATTCAAGGTGGCAAATCTGAGACTAGCTTGAGTTTGGGGAGAAGCATGCAAAAAAGTGACTAGGAGCAAGGGACTTAGTGAAAATGTCGGCATGTTGTTCATTAGAATAGACAGATTAGAGTTGGAGAAGGTTGTGAAGGAGATGATGATGGATGAAGCAACAATCGATCTTAATATGTTTTTTCTATTCATGGAAGACATCATTGTGGATGGATAGCACTCTGATTATCAAAATAAATAAAAGTGTTAATAAAGAATCTCTTTCCTTGAGAGAAGAGAGTGCAACCAAGTGAGCTCAGCAGTTGTGTCAGTAAGAGCATGGTATTCAGCCTCAATACTAGAGCTCTAGCAACAAGAAGTTGCATTTTACTTAGCCAAGAAATCAATGCATCATCTTGCAAAAAGCAATATCCAATGGTGGAACAACTATGAATGGAATCACATGCCCGATCACCATTAGAATAGGCATGCAATATGGAATTACTTGTTAGAAATTGACACTAACTCTCTTGTCTCTAGAAATTTCTAGAGTTTCACTCAATTTGCTTCTCTTCGGAATTTTCTAGAAACTTCTAAAACTTCTCACACAATCTCTCTTTCTAGAAATTTCTCTCTAATTCCGGAAATTTCTCTCACTCTCTTTCCGGAATTCTCTCCAAGATAGTTCTTATATTTTCTCTAGAAGCTTCCTTGCACTAATGAATTTTAGCCACATGTTTATAAAATAGTCTAGAAGGTTGGAGAATGGCATTCATTTAATGCCAATAAAAAGCAAGATGCTAGAAGCTTCAAGTTGGTTTCCTAACCAACATACACCTAGTATAAATAGATGTGGTGGTATGTGAAGTAGTGTGTGTGAGACTAGTGAGAGGTGTGAAGTGAAAGCACCAAGTGAGAGAGGTGTGAAGTTGTATGAGGTGAAGTGTGTGCCATAGGTAGCAAGTGTGTAGAGTGAAATAGAGTCAAGAGCTAGTGTGTGTAGGTGTCTAGAAGTGAGGTGCGTGCAAGTGTATTTGGTGAGTAAGTGCCGTGTTTGCAGTGCACTAGTGTTAGTGAGTCAAGCATTGGTGCTTGTAAAATGTTGTAATTGCACTAGTGTATTTAATAAAAGCTCTCTTATTCAGTCTTTGTTCAACAATCTAGTGTCAGAGCTTCCTGTAACTCAACATTACTGGTCGAAGGGAAGAAAAGTCCATGAAAGTGTGTCCTTGAGATAGCGCAAGATGTAGAGAACAATACTTGAAGTGAACAGGGTGTAGAGAATATATAAATTGACTGAGGATGTGTACAGCATGAGAAATATCAGGACAAGTAACAGTTAAGCACACAAGACTAGTAACTAATTGCTTGTAGAGAGTAGCACCATGAAGAGACTCATCGTTTGTGGCATGAAGCTTGATATTGTAGTCAAGAGGCACGTTAGCAAGTTTGCAATTAGTGAGACTCGCATGAGAGGTGAGAACAGAGGCATGTTTTGCTGGAGAGAGATAATAGCTGTCATCAAAGGAAGCGACCTTCAGATCAATAAGTAGCTGAGAGTGCCCAACTCCTTCATTTTGAATTGGTGACTGAGTGATCAATTTAGTTCCTCAATCCCTACAAGGTCATCTCCAATAATAACAATGTCATCAGCATGTAATAGCAATTGACTAACACTGGTATTTGTGAGATGAAGAAAGAAGGCAGAGTCATTAAGACTGCTGTTAAATTATAGCACTAAATTTGGCAAACCAGGCTTGGGGGGCTTGTGAGGCCACAAAGGACTTTGTAGAAGTGACAAACAGTGTGCGGTTGGTGATTATAGCCAGGAGGCTGCATGTCCACTATACCATCAGACCAAGTTTCAATCTTCTAAACTCATTTACAATCAACTGTAGACTTTTCTGGAGGCAAAAATGAGACCCAAAATATAATTCCATGTGAAAAGAGAGTAAAATTCATTGATATTGTACATCAAAGGGTATTTATAGAAAACCTAGCCCAATCCTATTCTAATCCTAATTGGACTAGGTTATTTGACCTGCAAGTATAGATTTTCAAAGGCTTGGGCTTTACAATAAACTTGGGCCCTAATTCATTTAACATTGTGCCTTTGGAGCAAGATCACTGACTTAAGGAAAATTTCATATTTCTGAACTTTGGAGTCATTCTATGTCATCATCTGGAACCCTTTTCTTCAATTAACTCTATGAAGTGACTTGTATGAGCAAGAAATGCAAATATAAAAGAATATATTTTTAAATTGGTCTTTATTTAATTATTTTACTCTAAAGCCTGTGGAAAAAATCACATAAAATTAAAAGAAATTTGCAAAAGGTCCTTAAGAGATTAGGACAAGAGACACAAACTAAAATGCAGGCTAAAGACAGTGAAGGCAGGAAAAGTGTGTCCACAGTTGATGTTTCCTATTTTTTTTGGTAAAATGTCCTTACTTGTAGGTTATCCTTTCTGAAGTTCAATATAAAATACTTCCACACTTGAAGAGAATTGATATTATGAAAATATATTCATGTGGTAATTGTATGAAGCTTTTATTTGGACTTTGATTCTAGCATATGCAAATGTCTACGAGGTTGGATATTGGTTTACAACTTGTTACAACTGGCTTAACTTGTATATTGTAACCAGGAAAGTCTTAAATTTGTTACTACTAAGTTATGGTTTGATGACTGCCTTGATGCAGGACGTGAGAATGTTAGATTGATCATGGCTGAAACTTTTTCAGAAATTGAATTGACCGATCACTATAAATTGTCCATAGTTAAAGATGGGGCATTGAGCCCCCTTCTTCAAATGCTTTCACATGGTGAGTTAGAGATGAAGAAAGTGGCTGTTAAAGCTCTTCTGCAGCTCTCAGACTTGCCACAAAATGGCCTCCAGATGATCAAAGAAGGTGCAGTTGGGCCACTATTTGAACTTCTGTATCGTCATAGTTTATCATCACCACCTCTACGTGAGCAGGTAGCCGCCACAATCATGCACCTCGCAATATCAACCACTCTCCAAGAAGCTGATCAGGAGCAGATTTTGTTGTTAGAATCTGAGGAAGATATTTTTAAGCTCTTTTCACTTGTATCATTAACAGGACCAGACATACAAAGAAGCATTCTCCATACCTTTCAAGCACTGTGCCATTCTCCCAATGGTTTAGACATCAGGACGAAGTTGAGGCAGGTAATTGTTAAACTCCTAGGATCCTATTGGGAAACTAAAAAGGATTACAACAAAAACAGCCTAAACACGATGTTCACATTTTTTTTGTTGAACTAAAATTTTATTTTACATATAAGTTGATTTCTCTTGTATCTCCCCGTTTATTGTGGTCCCTTCTATTAGTCGAGGAATTTTTTCACTTTACCATCTCAGATGAAATCATGCTTATCCTTCTTGATTGATTTTATAATTTCTAACGGAAGTGATTAGTTGGAAGCAACCACTAACTGGCACGTCTATAATTCCCAGCTCTCTGCAGTTCAAGTATTGGTTCAGTTATGTGAGGTGGATAACCATACTATACGGGAAAATGCTGTAAAGTTGTTCCATTGCTTGATAGAAGATGGAGATGAAAAAACCTTTTTGGAGCATGTGGGTCAGAGATGCATTGAGACATTGCTCAGGATAATCAAAACTGCCAATGATGTAGAAGAGATTGCTGCTGCAATGGGTATTATCTCTAAACTTCCTGTGGACCCACAGCTCAAACTCAATCAGTGGCTTATAGATGCTGAGGCAGTTCATACCATATTTGAGTGTCTGACTGATGGAAATAAAAATGCCTTACACAATAGGCAGGTAATAGAGAATGCTGTTGGAGCTCTCTGTCGTTTTACTGTCTCAACAAAACAGGAATGGCAGAAGATAGTAGCTGAAGCTGGCCTTATCCCTGTGCTGGTACATATGCTGGTTTCTGGAACTGCTTTGACAAAACAAAATGCAGCCATTTCACTTAAGCAGTTTTCACAAAGTTCAGTTAGCTTGAGCAAGCCAATGAAGAAGCGTGGGATTTTCCAGTGTTGCTTGGCTGCACCTGAAACTGGCTGTCCTGTACACTTAGGAATCTGTACAGTTGAGTCTTCATTTTGCATTTTACAGGCCAATGCGCTGGAACCTCTTGTGAGGATGCTTGCGGAGCCTGATCTCGGACCCTGTGAGGCTTCCTTAGACGCACTGTTGACACTGATAGATGATGAAAGGTTGCAGAGGGGCAGTAAAGTGCTAGCTGAAGCAAATGCCATTGTTCCAATTATAAAATTATTGAGTTCACCTTATGAAATATTGCAGGAGAAATCCCTTACTGCTTTAGAAAGAATTTTTCGGTTGGTGGAGTTCAAGCTAAAATATGGAACTTCAGCACAAATGCCATTGGTAGAAATTGCTCAGAGGAAAAATAGTCATATGAAATCTCTGGCTGCCAGGGTACTTGCTCAGTTGAATGTGCTTGGTCAACAGTCTTCATTTTTTTGATTGATGACATTATTCATTTATTATACATGAATCATGTTGATCAATTATCCGAAGGTTGTAATATAAGATGGGAGGAATACAGCATAAGATATGGTGAAGTCTTTTTCTTGAGATTTCAATGAGAATTTTCCTCAACAGTTACAGAAAAGGCTGAACTAAATTCACTCACATAGAAGTTTAAGCTTTTAGGTGTCAAAGCTAGTAAACAGGCATATATACGAATGGATTTTTTTCGTTTTTCTTTTTTCTTTTTTGGAACTGAATTCAGATCAATTTTCAGAAGACAACAACTTTGCACTAAACCTCACCGTTTTTCTTGCTAACTGTTTTGTTGTAGAAAATAATTAATTTAGTAATAGCTACGTGGCACAGTAAAGAATACTCTAGGAGTAGTTTACCAAAAAAAAGAATACTCTACGAGTAGTCTCCTTTCACATAATAATAAGTCTCACTTAATAAATTTATGGTGAAACTCGCTATGCATTTATGATATTTTCTATAATTTTTCCGTGACACAAAGGGAATACAACAGCTGTCCATGTGTTTAAAATGAGTCAAATACATAATTACCATGTGCCAAATGGAGTGGCAGCCATATATTGGCTGATCAAACAACTATAAAGAAGCAGAAATATGAATAAAATGAAGTTAGACTCGCAATTCGATAACTGTCAAAAATCAGTAAAAGAATTTCAAGATATCAAGACAGGTGTCCCAAAGAATCAAGATGTGTGCAACACGTGATTTATATCAACCACCAACAACCATCAAAGTCTCAAGTATAAATAAGGCTCGCAACATTGATATCCTTCTTAATGTGCGCGACACGTGATATTTATCAACCACCAACAACCATCAAAGTCTCAAGTATAAATAAGGCTCGCATTTTAGGGGGATCAAATCATCAAACATTGATATCCTTCTTGTTTATTCTTATAATTTCTCTTTTAGATTTTAATTAGCCTGTAAATACAACTTTCTTTCCAATATTTAATCTTTTATGCAAGTAGTTTGTCTTATTGAATTTATTTTCTTATAGTGTAGATCTTATCTATTCAACAATGGATTTGTTTGATTCAAAGTCTGCACTTATTCATAGTTAAAGTTGACGAGGTTAAAGTAACTTAGCCTCGAAAAGTTTAATTCCACATACTACAACCGTTGAATTTACTCTTTACTTGTATAACTTGCTAAAGCACTCTTCATTGAGGTATTTTTGGCCCCAGAGCCCTTAAACATGAAATTAGATAGCATTCTCAAGATTGACCAAGAAGTAGCCTCGAAGCTAACTTAGATATATATATATATATATATAAATAGAATTTCAACCTATGATGTGCTCTTTATCATCACACCTCAGGTATAATAATATTCCCAAACTTCTATAAATAATAATAATAATAATATTCCAAAATTAAACTTGGTGACATTAACAGGAACTAGCGACAATAAAATTGTGAGTTCACCAATTTTTTTATTTTAAATGACAAAAAAAAAGCATTATGATTCAACTATCCTAATCCAGTAATATTCCCATCATAATTTTTATTATAAAAAAATTTAAAAAAAATAAAAGAAAACCATTTTACTCATCGTTGAGTATGAATAATAGATAATATTCTAATTATATAACCTGCTTACATAACACAAGAAACAAAAGCAATTGGACAGTGACAATGAAAGAGAATGGTATCACTACATTGAAAAGCAAAACATCTATCATATATCCAAACCTAAAACAAACATTAAAAGAGTATGTATTTTTAAAACCCATAATTATTTACAAGAAATGGTTCAATAAAACTAAAGTCAATCAATGATATGATTTTAAGAAAAAACTGGGCAACCATCAACAGCAATCCCCTTTGCAGTTGGGCAAGAAGCTAAGGGGCAACCTTCCCCATTGTTTCCCCACCATTGAATTTGCTTGGCACCCAAGGCAAGGAACAACAAAACAGTCATGAAAGCAGTTCCAGCATCAAGACCACCAGAGAGGACATAATTGTAACGCTTCCACATGTCTGGTTTGTATTTGAACACCACATATCCAGAGAGAAACCCAACAATGATCCAACTGGTGAAGCTTACCGCGCTAGCTGGGGGCATCATTGATGTGGCACCCAACAGCACTGGCATGTGAATCAATCGGATCCAATTTTGCTTTGGGAATGCCTTGTGTGCAAGCCAAACTAAGAGAGGTGCAATTGCTCCACCAAGAAAGAACCAATTGATATTTCCATATTCGCCAAGGTCTCCAAAGATTCTACGAGGTCCAACAAGTCCCCAAATGACGGATGCATCAAAGAAGACATGGTCCATTGGACAAGTCCAGGGGCTATCCTTAGGCAACATGGAGGTGTCGCAGAGGTGAGGAATGGTTTCCATCAGCCACCATGCAGTTCCTGTGTATACTATTACTGCTAAGATTGTCCCTACTACCTAAAAATGCCACCAAATTTAGTTATGGAATATTGTTATTACTCCTACAATGTACTCATATATATATATTAATGAATTTGCGAAACTAAGAAAACAAAACTGACCTGTGCCATAAACATTGATCTTGGTGGAATTTTCATGTAGTGGCCAAGCTTAAAGTCTGCCAAAAAGTTTAGACCTTGATTCATGCTGATGTATCCGTACACCTTGAAGCACATGTTAGCAACGGGGCGCTCTGGATACATGTACCCAATAACGTATTCTGTTATAATGTTCAAACCCGGTGTCTGTTTTACCAGAGATTAAAATTTAGTAGATTTTTTTTTTTTAATTAAAAAAAAAAAAGCTAAAATCGTCAGTAAAGTTTAATATATCTACCTGGTTTGTGGTGGCACTGATAATACCAATTGGGAGAGTGAAGAAAACGGCAATGGCACAAGCTAGAAGTACACCCCACCAAGGCAATTGAAGTGACTCGTTGTAATACTCGCATGCAAACATTATAAGACCAATGTTAACGACAAGGATGACAAGAAACCACCACATGGGAACTTTTTTATACTTCTTCATAAGCTTGGTATGTATATCAATTTTTGTTTTCCCTCCAAAGGCGCTTTTGCTTTGCTTCCATAGATCTCTGTATGTGAGAAGTGAAAATGAACTTAGCTTCCAGAAAACTCTTACCAGAGCTTATATTGCCAAAAACTGGCATTTTGCACCAAATAGAATTTATTTTACAGAGACTACTGATATCAAGAGGAATTTAAAGAAGGGAAATCCAGTGAGTTGAAAATAGCAAAACATCTGTAGTAGAAGGATGGTTAACAAAAGTTGGAACAACAATTAATTTACCATTAACGCAAACTTGCTGCAGTCAATATTTAAGAAGAAAAAAAAAGATCAGAGAGAACAAGCAGAAATGAACCCTTTTTTCCTTGGTTAAAGAAGCATAAGAAATTTAAGAATGAAAAAGATGTGTATTCTGTTGCTACAACGTGTGATTCTTTTTGTGCATTATCTGTTTTGTTTTTTACTTATTAACACAATTAGCAATTCCTAAAAGGACAGTGAAGTTTCATCATTCATGGAATGCTTTAAGTTATGCTTACCTTCCACTGAAAAGGAGAACATGCACAAGAGTAGCACCAAGTGTAGCAAATCCAAGTCCGTATGTCATTGCAAAAAATGTGCTTAGATGAACAGGCCCCATCTGTGCATAAGTAGCACGATCAAGATGAAAATGGGAATTAATGATGCTCAAAATGTCATATTCTGAACCATTTGTTGTGTAAAGGCCGTTAGAATATATTGGGAAGGTCTTGGCATTGTAGACATTGAACCAGTATGTGATGGGTGTCATCACATACATTACAAGGAAGAATCCCACAGCAACATTGGCAGTGGCAAACCATGGACTAGCTAGAGGACTACCAAGGTATGAGGAAATTGTAGGCCAATCAATACCAAAGGAACCAATTCCGAGGCCTTGTAAGCCAGAACCCAATTGATGGACAAGAACAGACTTAGGAGCGATCCAGCAAACCCAAGAGAAAGATGTTATCATGACGAAAAGATAGCCTGGAAAGACACAGTAAGCAAAGCTACAGATCAGGACTATGAGAAAGAATTGGGTACATGTCACGCTGCCTTTAGGCCTTTTTTCCTTCTCATGTAGAGCCCTGTAATGGTGATATTACATCCATCAAGATACAGCAATTTTATGAATATGAATGTACCTATTCATTGATTATGATTACCAAATATCACAAAAGTACAGTTACCTGAACAATGCAACCTGAACAAGGTTAGATGGCCACCACATTTCCCCTGGCTCTACCAGATATTTTCGGAAAAGACCCGCCCAACTGAACCCTAACACCTACAGTTTAAACAAGAGAGCTACAACATTAGACTTTGATTGTTTTTATAAGTAATCCATTGCACACTTCTATATACCAACATTGGACAATTTATTTTTTGTTGAAAATATATGAAGGATTTGAAATTTTCAAATTAACATTTTAATAGCCATTATCACAATAAAATCAAATTTACATAAATAACATATTTATTTTGACATTTGCATTTGATATCTGGAAAGTGAGTTGATAGCAAACAACTTATGGACAGATATTGCAACTTAAATCACAAGAACAAAATTCTTCATCCCAAAGGATCCCATGTTTATTTAACTTTTTCATCATACTGAGTATCCTACAATTACCCTCAAAATCAACGATAGCTAAAGTATTACATGATAGAGTTTCCAAGATTCTCTTCCTGACAAATTATTGAGTGCCAAATTATATTATTGTTCCAGATCTGTTCTTTTAAATTTTCAAATTAGGCTGGAAGCATGTGCTAAAATTCCCACTTTAATTCTAATGTCCCAGAAATCATAAAACATTACAACACTCAAATATTCCACAATCCAGTATGTAAATCATCAAATAACCATTAAAAATCCTTCCTTTAATTCTTTGAAAAAAAAAAAACAAAAACAAAAACAGAAAAAACAAAATCAAATTTAGAAATAAAGGAATAAAACCTGTGTTGTTAACATAACAATGAAGGCTGGAAGAAGTGTGAGGCTCCTCTTGTAATAGAGCCTAACTGCAGACAATATATGAGCAGCATAAACTGTGCCAGCACCCGAGTTTGCAAAGATTGTGATCAAAACATGTTCCTTGATGTTAAAAGGCCCTGGATTCATTGTAAACTCAAACCGTGTACCCTTAAAGAAAGCATCTTTTGGCAACACCTTGGCCATGAAGTGTCCTATGGGTACCACAGCAATCTGGGCAGATATTGAACTCACTGTCAATGGCATTTTTCTGTACCAAAAGAACTGGTTCACAAAAGACAGTATGACACATGCAGCAACACCCAGAACCCACATCCTGAATGTCACTGCAGGCATGGTAGGATCATCAGTTTTGGGCACTGTTAAGTCCACTTGTTTTATGGGACACTCTTCCTTAACCTCCAAGGAATCATCCTCGATCCCATCAAACACTTCACCCATGATTTTATTGAGCAAAACTTCAATGTATGTGTGATTACTGATTTTTAGAGTAAACAGCACAAATAACTGAGAAGAATGTGAGGAGTCAAATAGCAATCGACAATGTGCATGTAGGCCTGGTGTCTATATATAAGGAGAGATTCAGAGGGAGAGTCAGTTTCAAAATAGAATCCGAATCCTAACAAACATAGAATCCTTTTCTTTTATTCTTTTCCTTTTTGTGTTTTAGATAAAAACAAACACACTACTTTTTTTTCTTTTCCTTTTTGTGTTTTAGATAAAAACAAACACAGTAATTCTAACCCTTGGTAATTCAGTACTAACCCGTAAAACTCGACTAAGTCTATGATTCTAAAAGATTCTAAAAAATGTGTAAAACTAATCAGTACCCAACAACCTTTTTGACCATCTATTTCAGATAAAATTATTAGCTACATCAGAATTCAGATGGTATTTCTTTCCCTTTTTTTTTTTTTTCAGAATTTCAACCTATTTATTATCATACCAAGACATCAATCGGTTTTTGAATTTAGATGATTTTTTTATCCTTTTTTTTTATAGAGTTTCAATTTATTTATCATCAGACCAAGATACTAATCAATTTTTAGTATTTTGAGTTTAAATGGTATTTTTTTTCTTTTTTTTAGAGAGTTTCAATTTATTTACCATCGGACCAAGACACCAATCAATTTTTTATGTAAGTGGAGATTGAATTTCAAATCTCTCGTTCAACCATAAGAAACTTTAACCGTTGATCTAACTGGAATTGTACAATAATTATTTAGGATGGTATATGACACCAAAGGAAACAAGCCATCCAATAATTTTTGGATGAAATTTCATCTAATTTTTATGCAGTTTATCTTATATTATTCTGGAGAAATTTTATAAACTTCTTAATTAAATCCAAAGTCCAATCACAATCTTGTATTCTCTTGGAAATATAATAGTTGGAATTTTTAAGCAGTAACTATAATTTCATTTTTTGATTATGTGTTTGAAAGTGGTGTAGTGATATAGAGAAAATATTGGGTAGGAAAAATAAGATGAATGTGAGGGGAAAGAAGGCTGAATTTTAGGAATTCTCTTAGTTCAAAAAAAAAAAAAAAAAACTAAATTTTAGGAGTTCTCTTTTTGAATTCGTTCAAAATGATAGTAGCTGTAAGTGTTGTAGAAAGTATAGATAGATTGGTTATTTGTTTGACATTTATGACTATATTTTTAAGAAAAGTGACCATTCATCAATGATGGTATTTTTGAACCAAACAAAAGTATAGTTCAAAGTTTTTTTTTTTTTTTTTTTTTGATCTAGTGTCATAATTTTTCATTCATTTAAATATTTAGATTATGACACAACCAAAAAAAAAAAAGCATTAGAGATGTCATTTAGAGAGATTATACTATTTAGATTAAAAAAAAAGCAAAAAAATTACACTACTTTTCAAAGTGGACTGAGAAATTTTTTTTTTAATTTAAATTTTTTCTTTTTTGAATAAGTTTGCTTTGAAAACATAGATTAGTGGGAGTAGGACATTTTAAGTTGAGTTGGAGATATATTTTTACCGGATTGTCCATAAGTTTTGTCTCTGTTAAACATAAGATTTAGGAATATTTCTGAACTACATAAAAATCCAGTCCAATGAGGGAAATCATCTTATAAATAGTATAGATTAACCAATCTACTTTTCTCCTCACATATAAGTAAATAAAAAAAAATAGTTGTTTCTAGTTAGTTCAACTGATAAAGTCTTTGATGGTTGAATAAGAGATCTGAAGTATGTTAGAACTCTCTAAAAAAAGTAAATAAAAAAAATAAATTACAAATTATGGTAGTTCATATGTGAGATGGTAGACTAATTTTAGAATACTATGAAATTATTTTAAATTTTTAACATTCCCCTAACTATTTTTTAATAATATCTAATTATTCCTAGTGTGTCCTAATAATTGTTGTGCATCAATTGTAGTAACATTTTACCTCAAAAATTGTGAAATAAAAAACAATTTACTAAAGAATAAAGAATGACGGTTGTGTTATTAGACTAAGACACCAATCGATTTTTAATAATATCTAACTATTCGTAGTATGCCCAAAAATTCAAAGATCACATAAAATACCATCATTTTGGTCACAATTGTCTTCATAGCAAACTGTGAATGGTAAAAAAAAAAATAGGTTCATGCAAAAGTGATTTGTAATCAACTATAATTATGGTGAGTTCATGCGGAAGTGATTTATAGTCAATCATAATGTGTAAAATAATTACGATAAAAATTATGAAGTTTTATAGGATACTGTGTGTGCTCGATGCTAGGCACAAGCATTGCGCATTGTGATGAAAGCTTTTTTTTTTTTATTTGGATGAATGAAAGCTAAAATGGTCTTGTTATTTTAAAGTTGCAACAATATTATAGAAGAAAAGGCAATTTGGCCAACTTTTCCACTATACTATTACAAACCACATTTGCAGCTTTTCGGCTGTATCACTTCGCCTACTTATACTATTTTTATTAGGAAAATGATAAAGATATTCGTCAAAAGAAACAATTCGGCGCCCAACATGATTAAAATTATTTTGCCCATAAAAAAATAAAAAAATCGTTTTGCTCCAATCTACGAAGACCATTATGTGTGGTTTAATTTTAGAATTTTAATTGCACAGTTTTTAATTGATTTAACGAAATATGTGACTTGGTTAAATAATTGGGTAAAATATTATTTTCAACTCTAAAATATCACAAAAAAAAATTTTCCGTTCTTAAACTTAGTAAAACGTTCTAATTTTTGTCTTTTTGTCTATTTCTGTTAGTTTATGTCTTATGTGACTTGATGGAGTGCTAATATAGTACCTAACTTAGACTAATTTTCATTTTATACCAAGTCAAGTACCACATTAGCACTCCATCAAGCCACATAAAATATAAACTAATAGAAATAGATAGAGGAATGAAAATCAGAACGGTTTACAAAGTTTAGAGACAAAAAACGAACTTTTTGTGATAGTTTCGGGACAAAAATAATATTTTACCCTAAATAATTTTATAATTTACTATTAGGTAATTGATTGGAAAATTAATGAATACAAATTCTTGGAAAAGATATTGAGCCAAACTTCATCCCTATAAAAAAGGGTCATCTCTTCCTAAAATTTAGGTAAGTTTGGCAAAGAATCTTGAGGAGATAAGGAATGGAATTTGATCGTATTTCCTGCTTAAAATTTAAAAAAAGAGAAATCTTATCTTTCTTTTTTTTCTTTTTTCTCTCTTTTTTTGTCTCGTGTACTGTTTTCCCAAAAAAAGGAGAAGAACAGAAAAATGAAGCACCAAAAGATGGTGCAGCTTCCACATTGTCAAAGGACCTTTTATGACTCGAGCCATTAGGACCACCACAGGTCAAGCGACAACCGCACCGGTTCACTGCCACCAATATAAGTGACCTACCCACATGGAGTCATTGGCTACCATTTAATGGTTTCACACGGAACCACCACCAACACCCAACGTATTAACCACCATTTATTACTCACATTTACAAAAGAGTACTACTTATCAAAAACTTTCAGCGTGACTTTATTAAAAGGACCCCACATCTAGAAGATTAAAACTTTCTTACTAAAACATCATTGCATTTTGAAGAAGTTTGTCATTGGATAAGATGGTGATGGAGATGTATTTAATGCTTTTTGTTAGGATATGTGTGAGTCATATTAAGAACATATGTCATTTAGAATTGATTAATCATTTGATAAAGCGTACTTTACTTATAATTTGGTAGATTTATGATGAATTTAGCCTTTAAGAATCATGTTGTTCAAGTCAAGAATTAAAACCATGTAAATCTGTTCAATGCTCGACATCTACTCGATAGATAACCTATCTATCGAGATTTATGAAAATCAATTTTTCATATCTGATTTCATGCATATCCATGTATATATGTTTAGGCTTTCTTTTCTCACAACTCTAAACATATATAAAGACTATTTTAAGGGTCGCCATAATATTGTTGCACTTGTTGTTACAAGCATATTGTAACAAGAGATAATTTGCCCTAGTTCATCTTTCTTTTGAAGAAGCTGTTGCGTTTGTACACCGTAGGGTTTTGTAACCAATGAGCTTAGTGATCTTCATTGTGTGGATGAACTGAAGAACTTTGCAACCAACATCCTTCTCAAGTTGGTGTGTTAATCACGTACTTGGATCCGTGCATCGATTGGTTAGTCACGTACTGGGAGCCATGCATTAAAAATGAGAAATTGTCATTACAAAATAAGTCCAATTGGGTATTGGGGTAAAGGTTCAATTGTAGGTTGGTATAAGGTACTGAAATTCCTTTACTTGTAACCGCTTGTGGTAATAATAGTGGATTCTCTTGAGTAGTGATTTTAAGATCACCCGATAAGGTTTTTACCTTAGAGGTTTTCCCCATTCGAAAACAAATCACCGTGTCAACTTTATTTTCTGTTGCATTTAACTTAGTTGGTGATTTGTTTGTGCTACCATGTGTATTGCATATTAATTAACTTAATTAATTCACTTGGCTAATTAATTGATTAATTTATCATAAGAGATCAATACATTCTTGACCCATCACTTTTAAATAATATTTTTATATATTCTTTGAAATGAGTAGTTTTTTTTTTTTTTTTCCTAGAATACAGAGAATGATATTTCATCCTCTCACATTTATGTGGAATTTATTTATGAAATTTATAGTTTGGTCCACCATGAATGTGAGAGAAAAAAAAAACATCATTTTTCGGTGCTCCGAGAATACCTAAGGCTAAGAATTCTTCCTTTAAAAGGTTCATGTTAAAGAGTGGCCTTAGAGCAATTGTTAATAAACAATTAAAAAAAAAAAAAACATTTATGCCACTTTTATGGAAAATTAGAAAACCATCAGGGTATATTTGGTAACTGCTTTTTCCCCTTATTTTCTGTTTCCAAAAACAATTTTCTATTTTTGAGACTAAAAAACTTGTTTGGCAACTCAAAATGGATTGAAAACAAAAATCGTTCTTAAAACTCAATTTGTGAAGAAAATTGAAAACATGCAAAAAGTTGTTTTCACTTCAGTTTCTAATTTTTAAAAGTCAATGAAAATACACATTTAATTTAATAAATCTGTCTCATTTCATGAGTTAGCATTAGAGTTCAAATCCTAATAACAACATATTTTAGTATTTTCTATTTTTTTCTTCAAAAAACTATCTTTCTAATTTCAACTAACTAAACATGTTTTTTATTTCAAAATACAAGAAAACTATTTTTTTTTCTTTATATGCCCAAAAAAGGTTTTTGAAAATAGAAAACAAATATTATTACCAAACATAACCCTTTTTTTTTCTTTTTTCATAAAAACTTTCCCAAATTGATTCATTAACAAATGTCCTTAGGGTAGTTGTTAAGTTTTCATTTTTAAAAAATAATAAAGTTCAATTATACATGTAGGGTCTATTTTTGTAGTCCAAGCCCAAAATGTTTGGATTATGAGCCCAATGAACCCAGAACAATAAATTTGTAGAGAGTGGGCGAAAGAACTAAGCTGATTATGAACTAAATAATAGTTAACTATGGCGTTAAAGAATAAACCGACATAAAAATACACTTCAAAGTACTTCAAACTGATGTCCGAGGAGGTATATTATTGAATGAAAGGTGAATACAATTCTCAAAGTTACAGTCAATTTGTTTTCTTCTTTTTCCTCCCCCCCATTTTTATCAGAGACTCTTTTCCTTTATATAGCATTCTTCCCCATCATCTTCATCGTCCACTTGTTCTTCATCTAAGTATCAACTTGAGTATATGTCACGTCAGGCCTCCTCTTTAGCTCTTTGTGAGTGGTAATAGCTGAGATTACACTGTTCAGGGGTCTTCTCCACATTAATGCAGCCAGAAAAGCAGATACAGTGTATTTAATGTGGTGGTTGCAGTTTTTTCTTTTAAATATTTCTCTGTTCTTATCATCTTCAAGTGTGCCCAAAGTTTATCATTACCACCGAAGTTGTTAGGAAGATCACTAGAGCCCTCCAGACATTTGCTCGACCAATAACATTCGCATCCGAGGAGAATATCCTCTTCGGACCATTGGTGCTCTCTTCGGACTGTACCCCTTCATTTCTAGGTATCTTTCTTTCATACGAACCCCTTCTCAACTGCTTTCGTCTCTTCGGACACACAGTAACTTTCAAATAGGGCCCTAGGCCCAATACGTAAGGTTGAGCTTTCACCCCCCACAATACACATATATCCAAAAAAAGACATACAACCACAATGACTTTGTAAGCATTTATCAATCTTTAACTTGTGTCCTTGGGGCACTCGTTAACAAATGTCCAATATTGAATACATTATATTTCATACTTTATATTAAAAAAATATATATATATATATATATATATATATAATATATGAAGAAATTTATAGTTTGGTCCACCATGAATGTGAAAGAAAAAAAAAAAAAAAAAACATCATTTTTCGGTGCTCCGAGAATACCTAAGGCTAAGAATTCTTCCTTTAAAAGGTTCATGTTAAAGAGTGGCCTTAGAGCAATTGTTAATAAACAATTTTAAAAAAAAAACATTTATGCCACTTTTATGGAAAATTAGAAAACCATCAGGGTATATTTGGTAACTGCTTTTTCCCCTTATTTTCTGTTTCCAAAAACAATTTTTTATTTTTGAGACTAAAAAACTTGTTTAGCAACTCAAAATGGATTGAAAACAAAAATCGTTCTCAAAACTCAATTTGTGAAGAAAATTGAAAACATGCAAAAAGTTGTTTTCACTTCAGTTTCTAATTTTTAAAAATCAATGAAAATACACATTTAATTTAATAAATCTGTCTCATTTCATGAGTTAGCATTAGAGTTCAAATCCTAATAACAACATATTTTAGTATTTTCTATTTTTTTTCTTCAAAAAACTATCTTTTTAATTTCAACTAACTAAACATGTTTTTTATTTCAAAATACAAGAAAACTATTTTTTCTTTATATTCCCAAAAAAGGTTTTTGAAAATAGAAAACAAATATTATTACCAAACATAACCCTTTTTTTTTTCTTTTTTCATAAAAACTTTCCTAAATTGATTCATTAACAAATGTCCTTAGGGCATTCGTTAAGTTTTCATTTTTAAAAAATAATAAAGTTCAATTATACATGTAGGGTCTATTTTTGTAGCCCAAGCCTAAAATGTTTGGATTATGAACCCAATGAACCCAGGACAATAAATTTGTAGAGAGTGGGCGAAAAAGCTAGGCTGATTATGAACTAAACAATAGTTAGCTATGGCGTTAAAGAATAAACCGACATAAAAACACACTTCAAAGCACTTCAAACTGATGTCCGAGGAGGTATATTATTGAATGAAAGGTGAATACAATTCTCAAAGTTACAGTCAATTTGTTTTCTTCTTTTTCCTCCACCCCATTTTTATCAGAGACTCTTTTCCTTTATATAGCATTCTTCCCCATCATCTTCATCGTCCACTTGTTTTTCATCTAAGTATCAACTTGAGTATATGTCACGTCAGGCCTCCTCTTTAGCTCTTTGTGAGTGGTAATAGCTGAGATTACACTGTTCAGAGGTCTTCTCCACATTAATGCAGCCAGAAAAGCAGATACAGTGTATTTAATGTGGTGGTTGCAATTTTTTCTTTTAGATATTTCTCTGTTCTTATCATCTTCAAGTGTGCCCAAAGTTTATCATTACCACCGAAGTTGTTAGGAAGATCACTAGAGCCCTCCAGACATTTGCTCGACCAAGAACATTCGCATCCGAGGAGAATATCCTCTTCGGACCATTGGTGCTCTCTTCGGACTGTACCCCTTCATTTCCAGGTATCTTTCTTCTATACAAACCCATTCTCAACCGCTTTCGTCTCTTCGGACACACAGTAACTTTCAAATAGGGCCCTAGGCCCAATACGTAAGGTTGAGCTTTCACCCCTCACAATACACATATATCCAAAAAAAGACATACAACCACAATGACTTTGTAAGCATTTATCAATCTTTAACTTGTGTCCTTGGGGCACTCGTTAACAAATGTCCAATATTGAATACATTATATTTCATACTTTATATTAAAATATATATATATATATATATATATGAAATCTTAAACCAAAAAACAAAAACAAATACAAAAAGTCAAGACTTTTGCTTTGCAACCTTGATCAAGGAAGCAAGTATTTGATTATGAACATGAACAAATAGAGTTTACTATCAATTTTCCCTTAAAAAAGAGTTTTAATTTGTTGTATTGTTCTAATAAATTGGTGTTAGAATTTCAAAATATTAATCTACTAAAAAAAGAAGAACTAACGTATTAGTTTTTAATTCAAGAAAAAACTCAAAGTACAACATTCATACATACATATATACATACATACGTATGTATGCATGTATGTATGTCTTAGTACATTAGTTTTTTTTTTTTTTTTTTAAGTCATAAATTTTTAATTCCAAGGTAAGATGTGTGTGTGTTATGTCTACAAGATTATCTTATATGAAAACTTTACATCTTTCTAAACTCTACATAATATATACAAGTTTTATAATTTTTTTATAGACATGTATTACATATATTCAAGATTTGTTTTCCAAATGTCAAATACAAAGATAATTTGAATAGAAGCCAATGTAGAATTCAAAATAGTGAATAAAACCTATCAATTGGCTAAAATAAATTAAAGGAAAGAAAAAAAATCATAAATAAATAGAAATTAAAAAAGAGAGGAAGAATTTTATACCTCTCAAAAAAAAAAAAAAAACTTTCGTGACGAGCCTGTTAATTTTGCTTGAGAACACTATGTTACCAACACCACTTTTATTTTGGCCTCTTTTAAAGGGTATTGGTAATCAAAGATAGATATTGAAGAGAGCTTAAACTAATGTGAGAAGATAAATCACCAAGTGATGATGATAAATGATGAGAGATTTTTTGGGTGGCTAGTGAGGAAAATGAAGTTGAAAAAAAGCTGTAAGGAAGGTAATAGAAGTTTCTAAAGGACCCTATTGCTAAAAAAATAAAACTAGACTCTGACTAAGGTGTTGGAACTTGGGAGGGGGATGTTGAAAAAGGTTGTAGGGAAGGTGATGAAGTTTCTGAAGGAACCTTTTGTTAAGAAATAAAACTAACCTCCTTGACTAAGGTGTTGGGACTTGGGAGGGGAATGGAGAAAGTTTTACAAAATTTAGTTTATAGGGAGGAGGACATGGACAAATCATTTGGGGGGGAGGGGGTGGGGGGGTGTTGGTTAAACCTATTAAAATCATATTTTAGTAAATTTGGATGCACTTAGTTCCACTCTTGTGTCATATTAATCTTATGTTTGTTTTGAGGAGAAGAAGAGGGGAAAATGATGAGAAGTTAAGTCTTTTTCGCTGTTTGAATAGCATGAAAGAAAAGAAAATAAGCCAAATTTAATGAAAAACCTATCATTTAGGCTCACATTCTCTAGATCCAAAATTCCATCCTCTCAATCTAAACATAAGGTAAAGTTAGTCGACACAAAAGTTATGTATACAGTATGAGAGATGCTATGTTTACAACAATTTTACAACATTTTTATAACATATCATAGGTGGTTAATTGTTATTGGTTCAAATTTGAAATTAACACTAAAGTTACTTTTTTGCGCTAACAATAACAACCAGTAATAACCTGCCACTTAGGATTTGTTGTAAAAATGTTGTAGACATATTATTTCTCATATAGTATTCATTTCTTTCTAAATTTGATTATCCATTAATTATAGATACCTCTTTTTAGTTGTGATGTTTATTGAATGAGAGCACACATTAATCATTTATTTTGAGAAAAGTTTTATGGAGAATTGAAAAAATTGCCAAAATAGTTAATTATTTTTTTATTTTTTCATAAAAAAAATTTCTAAAATAAATTAGTTACTAACCTTTTAAGTGACTGAAAAGACTGAAAATGGAAAATTAGAAGTCTTATCAAACTAGCAAGACTGGCAACTTTTCTGCCACGACGTTGTATTCTATACACGATGGTCTTCATACAAACAGTGTTGTAGTTTTGGACTTTTTGACTATTGATACTTGTTTCTCAAGCCAGCTATTAGTCTATGACTACAAAAAGTCTAGAGTAGAGACGAAATCTAGGAAAATCTCTATCTAGAATGGCCAAGTCTCTTTGTATATGGATAATTGGATGTTAATTATTATTCAGCAAGAAAAAAAAAAATTGGATGTTAATTATTAAGTCTCACAACAACATTATGAACTATGAACATCCTAATTTTACAATCATATCTTCAATTTACTAAAGTCATAGATTGTTAAGTGATTAGAAAAATGATAGACCCATGTTAAAAGTGGTGGGCTAAAAGTATCCACCATCCACTTACAATGGATCATATATGCATATTATAAAATTAAACGGGTTTCTAAATTTATTCTAAGCTAGCCAAACAATAAAAAATTTGAAGTAAAGATGAATTTGGGAAAATTTTAAAAATTCAAGGTTTATTGACGCATTTAGTGCGTGTTTGACTCTAAATTAAAAAGTCAGTTTATTTTATTATTTAACTTATTTTGCTATTATTCATGGGTCCCACAACACTTTTTAGTACTATTCATGAGTCTCACTGTACTATTTCAGCTAACTTTTACCTTTATTTACAGTACTTTTAACAAAAAGTTTTCAGTTTTAGCAAAATAAACGGATCCCAAACAGAACCCTAGTGCGCAATTTTTTTCTCATGTTTCAAAATGGTTCTCATCCATGTTGTTAAGTTTAGTATACAATTTCATTTTAGTCATTATATATTAGAGTTTGTATCAAAAAGATCCATGTTGTTAACACACACACACTCTCCCTCTCTCTCTCAATAGACATAAAAGAAGTAAACAAAGAATTTGAATAACCAATCCCTTCCCTACTTTGTTGTTATCAAAGATTCAAAATGCATGGGATTTATTGAATAATCTCAACTCAAAATCAAAACAAGAATTAATAATATGGACCTTTTTAGCACAAACTTCAAATATAAGGACAAAATTGAAACATTCTATAGGATAGAGATCATTTTGAAATACGTGGCAAAGGTTAAAATTGAACTTAGTCACTTCAATTGTCAAATTAATTTGTAAGGTTTAATTTTGGTTAATTTAATCCTTCATTTTATCAAAATTAGTCAATGATCCATCCATCCAAATATGTCTGCATAAGAAACTATTTGATAATAATCTTGAAAAGCAATTGGACAGTGACAATGAAAGAGAATGGTATCACTACCTTGAAAAGCAAAACATCTATCATATATCCAAACCAAAAACAAACATTAAAAGAGTATGTATCTTTAAAACCCATAATTATTTACAAGAAATGGTTTAATAAAACTAAAGTCAGTCAATGATATGATTTTAAGAAAAAACTGGGCAACCATCAACAGCAATCCCCTTTGCTAAGTGTGTTAATAAGTAAAAAACAAAGATAATGCACAAAGTATCACCCGTTTTAGCAACAGAATACACTTCTTTTTAATTCTTAAATTTCTTATGCTTCTTAACTAAGGAAAAAAAGTGTTCATTTCTGCTTGTTCTCTTTCTCTCTGATCCTTTTTTTTTCCTTAAATATTGACTGCAGCAAGTTTGCGCTAATGGTAAATTAATTGTTGTTCCAACTTTTGTTAATCATCCTGCTACTACAGATGTCTCGCTATTTTCAATTCACAAGATTTCCCTTCTTTAAATTCCTCTTGATATCATAAGTCTCTGTAAAATAAATTCTATTTGGTGCAAAATGCCAGTTTTTGACAGTATAAGCTCTGGTAAGAGTTTTCTGGAAGCTAAGTTCATTTTCACCTGTCACATACAGAGACCTATGGAAGCAAAGCAAAAGCGCCTTTGGAGGGAAAACAAAAATTGATATACATACCAAGCTTATGAAGAAGTATAAAAAAGTTCCCATGTGGTGGTTTCTTGTCATCCTTGTCGTTAACATTGGTCTTATAATGTATGCATGCGAGTATTACAACGAGTCACTTCAATTGCCTTGGTGGGGTGTACTTCTAGCTTGTGCCATTGCCGTTTTCTTCACTCTCCCAATTGGTATTATCAGTGCCACCACAAACCAGGTAGATATATTAAACTTTACTGACGATTTAGCCTTTTTTTTAATACTTTTTTTTTAGTAAAAAAAAATCTACGAATTTTAATCTCTGGTAAAACAGACACCAGGTTTGAACATTATAACAGAATACGTTATTGGGTACATGTATCCAGAGCGCCCCGTTGCTAACATGTGCTTCAAGGTGTATGGATACATCAGCATGACTCAAGGTCTAACCTTTTTGGCAGACTTTAAGCTTGGCCACTACATGAAAATTCCACCAAGATCAATGTTTATGGCACAGGTCTGTTTTGTTTTCTTAGTTTTGCAAATTCATTATATATATAAGCACATTGTAGGAGTAATAGCAATATTCCATAACTAAATTTGGTGGCATTTCCAGGTAGTAGGGACAATCTTAGCGTAATAGTATACACAGGAACTGCATGGTGGCTGATGGAAACCATTCCTCACCTCTGTGACACCTCCATGTTGCCTAAGGATAGCCCCTGGACTTGTCCAATGGACCATGTCTTCTTTGATGCATCTGTCATTTGGGACTCGTTGGACCTCGTAGAATCTTTGGAGACCTTGGCGAATATGGAAATATCAATTGGTTCTTTCTTGGTGGAGCAATTGCACCTCTCTTAGTTTGGCTTGCACACAAGGCATTCCCAAAGCAAAATTGGATCCGATTGATTCACATGCCTGTGCTGTTGGGTGCCACATCAATGATGCCCCCAGCTAGCGCGGTAAGCTTCACTAGTTGGATCATTGTTGGGTTTCTCTCTGGATATGTGGTGTTCAAATACAACCAGACATGTGGAAGCGTTACAATTATGTCCTCTCTGGTGGTCTTGATGCTGGAACTGCTTTCATGACTGTGTTATTGTTCCTTGCCTTGGGTGCCACGCAAATTCAATGGTGGGGAAACAATGGGGAAGGTTGCCCCTTAGCTACTTGCCCAACTGCAAAGGGGATTGCTGTTGATGGTTGCCCAGTTTTTTCTTAAAATCATATCATTGACTGACTTTAGTTTTATTAAACCATTTCTTGTAAATAATTATGGGTTTTAAAGATACATACTCTTTTAATGTTTGTTTTTGGTTTGGATATATGATAGATGTTTTGCTTTTCAAGGTAGTGATACCATTCTCTTTCATTGTCACTGTCCAATTGCTTTTCAAGATTATTATCAAATAGTTTCTTATGCAGACATATTTGGATGGATGGATCATTGACTAATTTTGATAAAATGAAGGATTAAATTAACCTAAATTAAACCTTACAAATTAATTTGACAATTGAAGTGACTAAGTTCAATTTTAACCTTTGCCACGTATTTCAAAATGATCTCTATCCTATAGAATGTTTCAATTTTGTCCTTATATTTGAAGTTTGTGCTAAAAAGGTCCATATTATTAATTCTTGTTTTGATTTTGAGTTGAGATTATTCAATAAATCCCATGCATTTTGAATCTTTGATAACAACAAAGTAGGGAAGGGATTGGTTATTCAAATTCTTTGTTTACTTCTTTTATGTCTATTGAGAGAGAGAGGGAGAG
>NW_027069951.1:313159-349241 GCF_002906115.3 Quercus suber | reverse complement strand
GGGGGGGGGGGGGGGGGTGTTGTGGATAAGGGTACAATGACTATATTATTATGATGATGATGATACTGTTCAGGATGGCTATTTGGGCGACTCATTTATCTTCATAAAACTCCTCTTTAAACTGTGCAGGCAAGACTGATTAAGGGGACCTCATTTATCCATGAGACTTATGGCGTATACAGGACTATTGAGGAATTCTGGGATGGCGAAATCTGAGCAGTTGGATAAGTACTGGTTATTGGAGACAGAAGCAAGAGCGAAGTAACATTTGATGTTTTATCTTTATTCTTGATATTTCAGTGATAAACAAGAGTATTAGGTGTCTGGTAATGGTTTTTATGGGGAGGAACCCTTTCAAATGTGTGAAGTTTTATGTTGGCATACTTGAATACTATTTATGTTTTTTTCTTTTTCTTTTTTAATCTGCACTTTTTTCTAGGGATGCACAATTTACCACTTTAGAGCATTCACCTTGGATTAGGCAAAATACTATTTCAGTTTAAATATGGGCCAGAATAGCTATATACCATCTATCACTTTTTTGAAATCCTGAGTTCTTTGAAAAAATAGCCTTCAAATTTGCCGTGTTACTTTTTATGGAACTCGAGTATCATAAAAAAATTTCAAAATTTTTCCAAGAAACTTGAGTTTATGGAACTCGAGCACCATGGAAAAAATCAAGTTCCCCAAACTCAAGTTCCCAATTAGTGGTAGCTCTCTACATATTTCAAAAACAGTGGTAAATTGCAAAATATTTTTAAAAAGTCATATTTGGCCGTTTTGGCCTTAAATATGCCTAATGTATTGGATTCTCAATCTATTAGCCAAAACGGATTTTAGCTGCCGTGCTTCTTTGGAAATAGATAGCACGTATCACAAATAGATAGCACATAACTTAGCCAGCTGAATGGCAAAAGTTACCGGTGAAGAATATTTAACAATAAACTAAATGTCAAAGGTGATAAAAAAAAAAAAAAAAAAAAAAAAGTTTCTGGAGTTATATCCTAATTCAAAGGAAAATTTCACTATAGGATTTAGTCTTACAAAGAAATCTACTCATATTGCTAATTGTTACTCAGATGTGCTTACAAACATGTCCCAACAATTTGCTCCAAGTTACTTGGACTCTTAATCTAAAATTCTTTGCATGAAACACATTTGTGATCTTAAGAATTGCTTATGTTTGGTAATTGTTTTTGTTTTCTACTATCAAAAACTTATTTTTGGGAATATAAAGAAAAAACAATTTTCTTGTATTTTTGAAATCGAAAACATGTTTGATTAGTTGAAATTAAAAAAAAAAAAAAAAGTTTTTTGAAGAAAAAAATAGAAAATACTAAAATATGTTGTTATTAGGATTTGAACTTTAATGTTAACTCATTAAATAAGACAGATTTATTAAATAAAATTTGTATTTTCATTAATTTTTGAAAATTAGAAACTGAAAATCGCCTTTTACATGTTTTCAGTTTCATTCACAAATTGAGTTTTGAGAATAATTTTTATTTTCTGTCCATTTTGAGTTGCCAAATAAGTTTTTTAGTTTCAAAAATAGAAAATTATTTTTGAAAATAGAAAATAAGGAGAAAAAACAGTTATCAAACATACCCTTATTATCTATTTTAAAATAGGGAAGGATCTTTGGCTTTAGCCTTTGATCACCAACTAAAGTACGGTTCTTTAGATTCTCTTTTTCAAACTCAATATTTGGTGAAATGGAGAGATTTTTAGGGTTTTGATCTTCTTAGTTGCACGAGAATGCTCTTTTCTTTTAGTTAACTTTAGTGAGTACTTGTATAGTTTGACTAGTAGGACCCAACTAACAAGTCATTAACCAACTTAATGGGCTTGATTAAGAATTAAGTTTTATGTGTCTCGATTGAGTGAGCCTTAGTCAAGGGATGATTGACAGGCTATTCTCGATCGATTGAGGGTTAGTCAAGAAATCAATGAATGCCCTTTCTTGAGATGAATTTTGGAATATGGCCTTGTACTTGATTTTAGACAATACAACTCAAATAATAAAATTACATGTCATGTAATTATCTAATACTAAACCTAACAATCTCTATGCACTCAAATTTTCCACATAGTCTATAGCTCTGTATAGCTTTATGTCCTAATTAAATTGTCTTAGGATTTGTACCTTTATAAAAAAATTGATACTCAAATAATGAAGGTTTGATTGTCTTCTATTCCATAACCCATATGGAGATAAATAGTAAGCAAAGCACCTCACAAATTAAATTGGAGCTTTGCACTCTAGATCATGATATTTATAAATATATACAAAGTTTTTCATTTTTACCCCTACCAAAATCATTTTGTTGGGGTGTAAAAAGGGTTTAATTTTGGTGTATTATTCCAAGTCCTTAACAAATGCACACCAAAAAAGTTGGAAAATATTCACCTTCTTCGTCACTTCTAAGAGTTTTAATCCTCCTACTTGTTTGTGTTCTACTTCATTTTTATAGTGTTGAGCTTGTCAAGAAATTCATCCTTGTTTTTCTTCAATTTTACATATGTAAATTTAGAAAAATCATCAATGAATGGAAAAGAAAACTGCATACTTTAACATAAGTTTCAATAGTTGAAATTTAATATGTTAACTAATCATGTAACAATGATGATTATTTCATGTCATAAAAAAGATGACTTGGATACACATCGATTTTGCAATCACATTAAAAACAATGAATATAAACAAACAATTATTAAAATAATCCATATAAAATAATCGAATCATTTCACAATATGAATTCAATTTCATGGCACACAAAGAATGTTAGTTAAAACTAACTTCTTTCTCCACTCACAATTCATTACCACGAAACTCTTGTTCATTGGTTGGATTCAATATATTCACAGCATCTTAGACCCAAATTTATTATATTGTATATGAAAGGTAAGTTTAACATCTCGTATTTTTTGCTAGCTTATTTGTTTTGCTAGCTTATTTGCTGAAAGATGAGATAAAAAGTAAAAATTTAAGACTAGTGATATTCTTATTTATTAATAGTTGAGACAAAAATGTAAATTTAAAGAAGAGAATCTACTAAAAGAAAAAAAAAGAAGGCCAAACTATGCCGCTTAGCAGAAATATATGATATTGAGTTATAATTTTTTTTTTTTCTCGATAGATACAATATATTTATTTTATTTTTTGTAGGTGGTGACATGAACCTCATATTTGTCTTTAAAAAGCAAATTACTATTTGTGCAATTATAGCCCACTTGAATTATAACTTGCCAATCCAAATACCCAAAGCTTGGTCATTACTTGCTATCGGCCCAAGAATGTTTGGGCATATTCTAAATCTAAAGCCCCAGTGCATCCAAAATGAGAAAGAAAAAAAAAGTAAAAACCTTCCGAAAGGCATTTTCAACGAGTATAAAAGTATAAACCCTATGTGCATTGGAACCTAAAACCAAAACCCTCAAGTGCAAAACCCTATAAGCCACCCAAGTCCCCACACTCTCGCTCACTCTCTGTACTTGTGAAGAAAATGGCCTTGAATTCTATGCTCCGCAGAGCCACTTCTTCTGTACTCCCTCTGGCCATCAGAGCCACCGTCGGATCCTCGAGATCCTTCCACAGCGTGATCTCCACCGCCCAGAAGGTCAAACTCGGCCACGCGCTGACCCAGAAAAGCTTCTCCCCATTCCTGCGTTTCTCCACCGCTGCAGCCGTTTCGAAAACAAGCCAAGACGAGAGCCTTATTCGGATCCTCGAGTCCGAGATCGACTGCGCCCAGAAGGACAACCTCGAATACGTGAGTTTTCTTCACGGACCTTGAAACTTGCAAGCAAATCTGGTTCTGCCGAGTCTTGGGTTTGAACTTAGTATGTCTGTTATTGTGAATTCCGAAGTTGGAGGTTTAGTTCCAGAATCCAATCCAGTTTGAACCGTCATTTTGTGGCATAACAAATTGAGCCCCAAAATCTCAAAAAAGTAACAAATTAAAGGACTAAGTATCAAAAAAGTGAAATACTGAACCCCAAAATGAATGATATTTCAATTAATGGGCCTTTAATTTGTTACCTTTTGAAATTATAAGAGTCTGTTTGGCAATAGCTCATTTAACTTAATCTGAAAACATTTTGTTGAAATTACTTAAACTAAAAGTTAGCTGAAATAATACTGGACAACTCATGAATAGTTTGTAATATGAGACCTATGAATAGTAATAAAAATAAGTTAAATAGTAAAAAAAGCTGCCATTCCGCAACCTAAGTTTTAATTTGTGACACCCTTTTTTTTTTAATTTAAAAAAAAAAACCTCAAAATCATCCGAAATAAATTCAGCATTTTGCCCTTTGGTTTCATTGAATATATTCTCATATTTTTGTACTCATTTTCCTTTATTCTTATGCCTATTATCTAGCTTTGAGAGTTACACGCTAGAAGACATGCAAGATGAAGGACTACTTTGTCATGTTATTGAGAAAAAAAGAAAGGGTGGGGGTGGGGGGTGGAATATGCATTAATAATTTGTTGATGTCTTTGACTTTTTTTCTTTTCAATGTTACCAAAACAGGATGATATCGAAGATGGTTTCCCTTTTGAAATTGAAAACAACCCTGGACAAAGAACTATAATACTCAAGAGTAATTACCAAAATGAAACCATCAGGGTAGAAGTTGACATGCCTCAAACTGATGAAATCGAGGAGGGTGAGAATGATGGTGATGGTGATGATGATGATGATGCCGTTGATGATGAGGCAAATACTGGTTCAAGCATTCCTTTGGTTGTGAGTATAACCAAAGGAAGTGGACTGTGTCTGGAGTTTGGTATCACCGCTTTGCCCGATGAGATTTGCATTGATAGCTTGTCAATAAAGCTACCAGATACTTCTGAAGATCAGCTTGCATACGAAGGACCTGACTTCAAGTAAGCTTGTTGTAACCTATCACTCTTTTGATATAAATTTCTTGATAATCATTTATTCACCATCTGAATTTTTTTGCCCCAGTGATTTGGATGAAAACTTGCAGAAGGCTTTCCACAAATATCTTGAGATTAGAGGGATTAAACCCAGCACAACCAACACCTTGCGTGAATACATGGACATCAAAGAAAGCAATGAGTATCTGCTGTGGCTGAAGAACATCAAATATCACTCTTTTGATATAAATTTCTTGATAATCATTTATTCACCATCTGAATTTTTTTGCCCCAGTGATTTGGATGAAAACTTGCAGAAGGCTTTCCACAAATATCTTGAGATTAGAGGGATTAAACCCAGCACAACCAACACCTTGCGTGAATACATGGACATCAAAGAAAGCAATGAGTATCTGCTGTGGCTGAAGAACATCAAGAAATTTATTGAGAAGTGACTTCATTGACAATCCTACTTTCAATGTTTCGGTTTCGGGGAGGGTAGTAGACTCTTGCCTCTTTTTGATATTTCTCAGTTGGAGTGGTATTATGTTGAGCTAGGAAGATTATACCTATAAAGTATGATTTCTGAGAAACAATGTTAGGCTTAGCCGCTTAGGCCAAGTGAATTGAATCCTCTGAAATATAATTGAGGTCTGTTTGATAAGTCCCTGTGACACTTGTTTTATTACTCATCTTGAAACTGTGACTATGTTTTTATTTTATTTTATTTTATAAAATCAATAGATGGTATTATTTTGACAAAGAATATTAGTAGAAAAATTGTCTATAGGTCGGATTAGACTGTGGATGTTCAGAGTAGTAGGTTCGAATTAAGTGCGTTTGGATTAGGGATTCTTTTTAAAATTTGCGTATTATCTTCTATATAACTTTTTAAAATAGTAATTTTTTTTACTTAGATAGTAATAATACAACTGTGCTAATGCTAATGTTTCGGTAAAAGGCTAATCCATTTGTACGCTAAATGTGAACTAAAAGTCAGTGGAGAGTAGATCTTTATAAATGGTTATGGCTTTTGCACATGTTTTTTTAGTAAATTAAACAAATCTTCCTCAAGTTTAACAGAATAACAGGGTCTCAAACTTTAATGAAAATGACAATCAGCCCCATCAAATGTAGGTTTCATTAGTGTTAAATAGTTTTAAAAAAGGGACTAACCCCGTAGCTCTAGGTAAGGACAAGGGTTAGTTCAAAATTTTGAATACGACTCTTTTGTGGTTTCTTCTCAAAAAAAAAAAAACCTCTTTTGTGGTTAAAATAATAAACTTGCCATTGGTTGATAATAATGTTATTATTTTACCCTACATTAATGAAATCACCACTGGGCCCAGAAAATACCAAAAATCTTCGTATTGCCCTGGTGTTATCAATTAAGTAGTAAGTACCCAATTTGTCAATTTATTTATTCTTTTCTTTTCTTTCTCCCCTCCCTCTTCCTCCTTTGTAGTTCTTTTCTTTGAATCAAGGTACCTACATAATCAAATAAAAAATTTATAAGGAAACTTGAAGGAATATTTAATCAATAAAACATAGTATTTTAAGCAAAATATATAACTAGTAAAAAAAAAGGTTTACTAACATCAATGACTCCCGAAAACTTTTGCAAACTTCTCAAAAAACACTCTAATTTAACCTACGAAATTCATCATAGTCATTTCAATTACTAAGGTGTCAAAAAATAAAAATAAAAAAAGCCTAAAATTAAGTATCCTAAATTCTAACAATTTCAAACCATTAAATCAATTGTAAATAGGGATTTCTAAAGTACTTATCTCGAAAATCTTTAAGCGAGATGAGGCCTTCTGGCAAAGCCCAATCAATTTCGGGCCACCACATTCCCTGCCTTCCAAAGGTGCCTAGAGGACAGACAAGACCGGAAAGACCTAGAAAGACCCGATTGGGAGATAGAGGCTCCTTAGAATTCCTAGTTTGTTCAAAAACCTTTTTGAGTTGTCTAAGTAAAAAATAACTAATTGGTTTAAGAGTGGCTAAAAGTTTCTAATCTAGAGTAGATATATATTGATTCAGATTTTATTTTTCTGATCAATGGGTTCCATCATTTAATATTAGTTTATTAATAATTTGGTGATAAGAGAGTGATAGGAAGAGGTCGATAATGATAGGTACAATGTTAATATTGAGAATAGAAATTGTAGTGCACAAAAGAAGGATCAAGTTTCCAATAAAACAAATATATTCAACAAATTGGGTCAATTGAGTTTGGATAAAAAAATAGGATGTTCTAAATAAGCTGCAAAACCTATATCCTTTACCTGGTCTTTTGTTTGAAGGCCAGGTTAACACAATATAAGCTATATTTTTTACATATGCCAATAAAATATAAAATAAATAAAACTTAGAAGAAAAAAAAAACTAAATCCTTCAAGCCTCAACCTTATAAAGAATGACTTTTGTGAAAAAAAAAAAGAAAAAAAGTGAAAGTGTGTGTCGACGCCCAGCCCAGAACAAAAAACCGTTGGGCCTTCGTCCGACCACCCGCTGTGGCAATGCTCTCGCGTGTGCAAGGCCTGTTGGAGGCCCCTCTCGAATGATTGTGCGGTGGTTCGAGCGGTGCTTCGGGTGCCTTGTCCCTCTCGGTGGAGGAAGGTAGGTCTACCTATGGAGGCGTGGCAGGAATCTTGGCCAAATTTTAAGGGAATTACCAAAGGTAAGTGAAGTCGCCACCAATCATTGGGTTTTTCTAAGGTGTGATTGATCACTTATTTCTAGTTGATTTTATTACCAATCCTAGGTTAAGAAAAATGGCATTTTTTCTAATCTAATGTGGATGGCAAAAAATCTTGATTCTTAGGTTCAGAAGTTTGGTTACGTGTGGGGAAGGTGTTAGGCACCCCACAATGCCTGTCCAAGGACAATCTTTTGTTTTAATAAAACCTTAATTTTCGAAAATTGGTACTACAAACATGATTTCGGCATTGTCTTTCAGGGCTTTGAGTGCATGGGGGTTTTGAGATTTGGCTTTCGAATGGGTGTGGTTCCAATCTATGCTTTCCTAAGGCATTCGAGCAAAGTGCCAGATTTCCATGGCGAAAACCTAGCGACGTGTCACCTTACTTTTGCAGCAGGAATTAGGCATCGCTCACCTTAGGTAACACGGACTGTGACGATCACGCCGGAAAGGGGCGAGCATGTATATATATACATACATCATGCACAATGCAAGCATGTAGAGCAGGAAAGTAAATGCCTACATCCCTAGAGCATGGCCCAAAATATAAGTGCAGGAAAATAAACAGGAGCCACCATACTTTAAAGATGAGGACGAATGGTACATGACATGATATACCTAATGTTGGGATTTGTGCCATAGAATCCTATTGTATAATGCTATGTATTACATTATGTATGACATGATGTATGACTTAATATTGCAATTAATAAAAGTTGTTTTATTATTATCTAAAATAATGGTAACATGAATGTTACCATTATTTCAGATAATAATAGTGGTAACGTTAATGTTTGGACATTATCATGGCCCACAGGTCCCAGGATTGAAACCTGGCTCTGATACCATTTGATGGAAACAGACATGTACCCAGCGGAAAAATTAAATTGACGGATCTACTTTATTCACAATTGTCAACATGTGCCATATAAGTTTCAGAATTAGAGAGTAAAATTGTGTACCTTGAAGCAGTGAAATTCAAAACCGAAAATTCAGAAGTTCTTGAAAAGACTTTCAATCTTCACTCCAATTCCACTAACTCCAAAGATGTGTGGTCTCTCAATCAGATATATGAGTTTGTTCTAAAGAGAATTGAAGAGTGTCCAACATTCATATACATACCAATTCTTCTTATTATTCATATTAAAATCTATATGTTTCTCTCTATATATCTGATTATCTAATTGGGTTAGCCTTTTGGGCCTTTCCAATTGGGCTTTAGTATGTGGCTTGAAGTGGGACCAAAAGGGAACAAATAAGACTCTAGCTCCAATGGGTCTTGAGCTTTTTTGTTAACTTGACAAGTCCAAAGTTACCATTAATTATATTTAATACCATTATATAAATATAATTGCATATTAAATATAATTGCACTCTAGGCCTTATTAATAAATTATATCCCAAAACTTTATTGTACATGCAACCCCTTCATAAAATATTCGTAGTAACACAAAGTTATGAATGAAGACTGCCACTTTGTGAATTGCTACATCTTAATCCTTGAGTACCCGGTTTAATTCTTTTAAGTTATTCATCATATATTTATGAAATCCAATTTCATATATATTTTAGTCTTACTAAAGTGGTTAGGCCTAACTCTTTGAATAACAAAACCATTAAACTTATCTCAAGGGAATATTTTGTATCTCCGTTAAGAGACTATGAATTCCATCTTGAGAATATATGTTCCATCAACACTAAATGTAGCTGCCCAACATACTGAGGTTTTGACCGTTACTTTAGATCTCACTCCTGATATATCAAAACAACCTACACTTCATGATCATGTCCATTATTCTCTCAGGATTAAAAGTTCATGCAAATGAAAGTCGTGAGATTTATTATTCAATTGACAGTCATTAGGAGAATAATGATAACATGAATGTTTGGACATTATCATATAGTCCATGAGATGCATAGTATGTGATTTATATGATTTAGTCACAAAAGATATAAGTCACAAGTTCTTTGTAAACTCAGAATTTGGTAGGTAGTCGGTGATGAAATTGGGCATTTCATCTGTAAAGACTATAACATATCAACTAAGATGATTTGTCTTGATCATGGAAGTGGTGACTTCTAGTTAATATGTTGATATGTTTTAAGAGTTAAAACATATTAAACAGGACTGCTGTGAGATTTATTATTCTCCTAATGACTGTCAATTGAATAATAAATCTCACGACTTTCATTTGCATGAACTCTTAATCCTGAGAGAATAATAGACCTGATCATGAAGTGTAGGTTGCTTTGATATATCAGAAGTAAAATCTAAAGTAACAGTCAAAATCTCAGTATGTTGGGCAGCCACATTTAGTGTTTGATGGAACATATATTCTCAAGATGGAATTCATAGTCTCTTAACGGAAATACAAAATATTCCCTTAAGATAAATTTAATGGTTTTGTTATTCAGAGAGTTAGACCTAACCACTTTAGTAAGACTAAAGTATATACTTATGAAATTGGATTTCATAAATATATGATAAATAACTTAAAAGGATTAAATCAGGTACTCAAGTATTAAGATATAGTAATTCACAAAGTGGCAGTCTTCATTCATAACTTTGTGTTACTACGAATATTTTATGAAGGGGTTGCATGTACACTAAGTCTTGGGATATAATTTATTAATAAAGCCTAGAGTGTAATTATATTTATATAGTGGTATTAAATATAATTAATGGTAACTTTGGACTTGTCAAGAGTTGACAGAAAAGCCTAAGGCCCATTGGAGTTAGAGTCTTATTTGTTCCCTTTTGGTCCCACTCCAAGCCACATACTAAAGCCCAATTAGGAAGGCCTAAAAGGCTAACCCAATTAGATAATCAGATATATAGAGAGAAACATACAGATTTTAATATGAATAATAAGAAGAATTGGTACGTATATGAGTGTTAGACACTATTCAATTCTCTCTAGAACAAACTCATATATCTGATTGAGAGACCACACATCTTGGAAGTTAGTGGAATTGGAGTGAAGATTGAAAGTCTTCTCAAGAACTTCTGAATTTTCGGTTTTGAATTTCACTGCTTCAAGGTACACAATCTGACTCTTTAATTCTGAAACTTATATGGCACATGTTGACAATTGTGAATGAAGTAGATCCGTCAATTTAATTTTTCCGCTGCGTACATGTCTGTTTCCATCACCTAATACAAACCATCTAAGAGAGAAAGGGAAGAGGAAGGAAGGGTTTAAAAGAGTACATAACCAAAGGGAAAGGCTAAACTCCTAAGCCTACTGAACACTACCGCTTGGCTTAACCACATGCTTGCATCTGTGCCCTTTTTACCTGTGCTTGGGAGACTGTGCCCTAGCTCCAAGCATCCTTGCTCCATGTATGTATATGCAAAAGCAAAGACAAGAAACCAGCAGACAAGCAATGGAAAGAAGAGATGCAAAGAGCATATGAAAAGGCATAAAGCAGATAAGCATGATAGGCATGGTGAGCAAAGAAGCAAGGATATGAACAAACAAGCGATAAGACAAATAAGCAAGATAGCAAGGCGACAAGCAAAAAGGTAAACAAGAAAGCGAGCAAACAAAAGGTGGTGTCCGTGAGGGACAAATGTAGGTTAGGATCGAATGTCCATAGCTTCATTGTCTTGAAGTATAGGCGACACACCAGCAAGCAAGACTTATGCATAGACATGTAAGCAAGCGTGTAAAGATGCACAGAAAGCCAACGGGTGGCACAAACAAGCATTGTAAGCATATCATCGCACCGAGCAGAAAAGGGGAAAGGTATGCACGAAGCAACCGGCACCGTGGTGATGCATCCTAAATGGTCACATCCAAACAAGGCCTCATGGGCATCGGATGTAACTGCACAACCATAAACCCACTAAAGGCGTTAAGCATGGCAAAACCTTGAACAAGAGAGGGTAACACAAGCATAAAGCATAGAAGCGAGCAAGCATAGACATGCAAATAGAGGTGATCCAAACCCTTTGATGTGGGCCTTGGTGTATGGACAATGACAAAGACCATAGGGTCTAGATCGGGTCCTAACCATTAGGCCAAAACCTAAGAAAGAAAGACAAAACGACAAAAAGGCTACAATAGCACATGGCATAACAAACGTAGCCTAGGTTTAGGCACACAAACATGGCATGTGGCGCACAAGCACATGGAATATAGCATAAAGCATGTAGAGAACATAGATCCAAGCACATAGACATGTGAGAACATAGATCTAGACATATAGGCATAGAAACATACATGTAGACATGTAGAAACTTAGCACATAAACATGGAAGAACGTGAATCCAAGCAAATAAGCATGTGAAGATGAGGATCTAACCATATAGAATGGAAATAAATATATAAAACACATAGATCCAAGCAAGGCATAGCCAACAACATCATACAAGCATGTGAGCATGTAACCCTAATGTGTACCTAGAACTAAAAAGGCAAAATCATAGGCAAACATGGCTTAAAACCCTAAGCATGCAGGTCTAAACATATAAGCATGTAAAGATGTAGATCTAAGCATGAAACATGGCATAAAGCATAAAAACAAAGAGATTTAAACTAGAAACACAAAGAAAGCAAGAAACATGCTAAAGAGAAAGATAAATCATGTTATTCAAGCAAAAATAGCAATATAAATTCTAGAAAAATATTTAGAGGGTTAGGGGTGTGGACGGTAGCCAAAAAGCTTCATCCACACCCCTAAACCCCAAATCCCAAGTGTAGAACCAAGGAAAAGAAGATCGGGTATAAGAACAATACCTTGGGTTTTTTGGTGAAGAGAGAAGGATCAACAAGCTTTGATGTGTTTTTTGGTGTTTGGAAGAGAGAAAAACATGTAGAAAAACAAGGCAGAGAGCAAAATTCAGGAAACCTCCAGGTCTAAGCGGTGCCTGGGGCTATTTATAGCCCTAGCACGAACTATAAAGCGGCGGTCCTTCAAGGGCTGCTAGCCTCAAACCTTCTCTGATCGGGTTGATCTTGACACCCTTGGAAAGGTTTTGACTTCCTATTTTTGAAAAGGTATGGAACTTGAAAATTCAACAGTCAGATCAAAAGTTATGGCTTTTAGAAGTTAGTGGTGCATCGATCGGTGGGTCATTCCAGTTTTTGTGATATCTCAGCCGTTCTAATTTCGATTTCGACCCATGAACAATCGTTAGAATGAGAATCTGATAATCTTCGTTTGTTTCAACCCGTTCTGACAGCCGGATCAAAATTAGGGTTTTTGGGCCTACCCAGTATTGACTTCGAGTTAAACTTGATCAAATTTGTTAAAAATCTTCAAGAAGCTCGAGTTTGATGTACAACCATGAAAAGTGTTATTTTGTGTGGCTTTTGACCTTGTTTGACCTTCAGTCAACCCTAGGGTGATCGAAGTATTTTGGTCATTTTTGCCGAAAGAGGTACTTCGGGTGCTCTGAAACCCGAACGGGTTGCGCCACATCATTTTGAATGTTCTTACGGCCCTATAGAGAGAAAATAATATTTTTGAATTTTTCGAGACCCGACACACAAATCGAGGGCGAACAAAATACAGTATCAACAGTGTGAAACACTTTTACTCATAGTTAGAAAGCTAAAGAAATAAATAAAATACAAAAAATGCGGAAAAAAATTCCCTTTTAAAAAAGGAAAAAAAGAGAGTCAACCCAACCCGTTATTTCAATGGGTTGGGTATAGGTTGACACATTTTTCCATGGGTTTAAAAGTTCCTACCCATACTGGTATTTTTTTATTAGGATTTGAATGGGTTATCAAGTTAGGGTCTAATTTTTCCGAGAGAGAGAGAGAGAGAGAGAGAGAGAGAGAGAGAGAGAGAGAGAGAGAGAGAGAGATGTTGGATTTTTCCAGTTGAAATTGTGGGCTTGCCTCACACAAACTAAGGAAGATCAACTTATAGTTTAGCATGACAACCATGTCCTTTTTAGTATCATATAGATTAATATCTAGAATTATTATAATAGAATATGACCCGAAAGGGACTGATGTGATAGTCTAATTTTAATGAGATCTTTTTAGTGCCATATATTTGTAGTTCAAATTTAACTTTCCGATCCTCTACAACCACTATTTACCAATATTAAAATAAAAATAAAAATAAAAAACCCTAAAAGCTCATGCCAACTGAAAATTTCAAATTCTTTTCATATCAACTATATATTATATATATAAGAAAGTGCTGTCTTAGCTTTTTACCAAATTAATCCACTTTATATCATGTGACACATTGAAAATCCCATGAACCGATACTATAGATTGCATTCAGGATACCCCATACCAATAAGCCCACCAGTGGATACCAGTTTGATCTTTTCATATCATTTTGGGTTTATAAAAATTACCTACCCAAACTTGGAGCAGCCTGAATCAACACTTAACAAACTACCTATTTTAAAGCATCAGTTGGTCAGTTTCGACTCTTTCGAGGCCATTAATTTCCATGCAAGACCAAAATGTAACCAATAATTTGTACGCTTAAGACTAATGCAAGCCATTAGATTCTATGAAGACCATGTCAAACTCCAGATCTCAACTATTTTTTTGTTCCTCGTTTCACTTTTATCAATAGCCATTGTTTTTTCGTTCTCTTTTACGCACAAACACAGCTGATAACTCAGCCTCCCAAAAAAACCTCAAGTGGCGTGCTACTACTTTGTTCAGAATTCTCGATCTTTAGGTATGTTTTGACGATGATATTTTTGTGTGTGTTTATATATGTGCATATACATGAAAATGAATATTTGTTGGTCAGTTGTTTGTTTTGAGACTTTCTATTTTGTTCAAATGTATGTGCTACTTGCTTTGTATTGAAAAACTTTGGGAAAATGAATACATAAACTTCTGAATTTCTTGCTTTGAAGGAAAACCACAAATGAACGAGTGTTTTTTTTTTTTTTGGTGGAGCCTAACATGTCTTAGAGCATCTTTTTCAAATATACTTTTCAACAGATTCTCTATCACATTCTCTATCTCATTTAAATATTATTTCTTCATTCATTATTTATTCTTTTTTTAACAACTACACATTTTCCAACATTTTTTTATTCAACAACTAATTATTATAATAGAAAAAAAAAAACATTTGAAGAATAAACAGTAGCCCATCAGACTTGATGAGCTACTGTTCATGAGCCAAAAAAAAATTCAGGTATAGAGAATCCATTAGAGTGGCTTTTTTTTTGTCTTATTCTCTATTATAGAGAATATTTTACTTTTACATAGATCATTGGAGATGCTCTTAGATTGGCACAAAAGACACAATATGTATTTGTAGTAAAAATTTTAAATTGTAATGATTGAATTTCTCAAAGGTGTTGTTTGTGACCATTTCAAATGAGAGTTTAGGGGTATTTGGATTTTACATCCTAATGTTTCAAAATTTTGATTTTACCCTCTAAAATTTGAGAGTGTTTGGATTTTACATCCCAAATTTTGAAAATTTAGAGTCTAAAATCTAAACACCCGCAAACTTTAGTAAATGAAATCCAAACACCTCTAAATTTTAGGAGGTAAAATCCAAATTTTAAAACATTAGGATGTAAAATTCAAATACTCCTAAATTTTTTCCAGATGTAAAATCCAAATTCTAAAATTTCATGGTGTAAAATCCAAACACTCCCAAACTTTAAGGGTGTAATTTACAATTTACCCTAATTAAAATGATAAAGCACAAGATTTAATCATAGTACTTTATTTGCTATGAAAAAATAGATTAAAAAAATATATATATCAAACAAAGATTAAAAAAAAAAAAAAAAAAAAAAACTTCACTTCCTTGGCAGCGCAGACGTTAATCTCCCAACATCAAGAAGCTAAAAAATCACTCTATCAATAACCACAAGCAAAATTAAATCAAAATGCCAAAAATCACTTCATTGCTATTATTTTGCTTCTCTCTATTTAATAAATAAAAAGGTCATTTAGTTTTTTTTTTTTTTAAAGTTATATATTCCATAGATTATAGTTGACTTTATGGGTCAGAGTTCTGAAAAAAAAAAAAAAAAAAAAAAAAAACTATAGTGTGTACAATAGGTATTTGTACTTTTTTTTTAATAGATAATTAGGAATTTGTATTGTGTTAATAAAAATAAAGTATTTGTACTTTGCGCTTAGGAAATAAAAAGTATTTGTATTATGCTTAAAGCTCAACTTTAGTTTCTCAAAAAAAAAAAAAAAAAGCTCAACTTTAATTTATATCATCCATTATTTGGAAAATTAAATAAGTAAAATTTATAAATATTAATATTCATCTCCTTCTATTAAATTTCATGCACGACCTTGATATTTGACTAATCTTGAATTTGTTAGTGTTAACTCATTGAATAATGTAATGAATTTTTATTTATTTATGCAAAGTTGAGATCGTTAGATACTTCATACTTCTATTTTTAAGTGAAGTTTCAAAATTAAGTTCAATTGTTTTTCACTTGAAAATTTGTTTTATTCTAGTTATTATAATTTTATATTATAAATAGCGTTTCTTTTAGGAATACATTTAGTTGACTTGAGGATCCATAGTAACCCCGAAAGAAATTTGTAACTAAGATTTTGTTGTTATTGTTGTAGATAGCTTTTGTTTTATTTGTAAATATTTATTTATTATAAATTTCTACTATAAAATATGTATTTGGATATGAAAAACTAAAAAAAATAAAAAAATAATTAAGTCTAAAAAAGGATATTGGATAAATTTTTTATTAACAATAATGAAATATAATTAAAAAAATTTGATATAAATCTCACAAATAAATAAATAAAAGTTAGTGTCGCCTTAGTAACAAAATGCTGAAATTAATAAGTTGCAATATTTGCATGAATAACAAAATGACAAGTATTGTAATTTTTAAAAAATTAAATTACATCTATTTATTATTTTGTTTAATTTCCATAGTATTTTTTTAACATATTTAGATAATCAAATTTGGGATGTGAATGGATTTTCTGATAGTTGAGTACTATTAGATAATCATATTTAGATAATCAACTATTGAGTACTAAGATTAGTTGATGGGCTTTTTTAACTAAAAAGTAAATGTAGATTAGGATAATGACGCATTCAATGCTTTTTGGAGTTTTCCAATCTTGAAGAACTGCCCAGGAACAAGGATTTCCAAGAAGAAAATACCTACTTGTATGCCTTGAAGGTCTAGACTAAAACATTATCCATACATTTCTTAGAAAAAGTTGGGCCTGGTCTGGTGCATTTGGCTCCAAAAATATTGCTGAATTAACTGCACTTGAAAGTACATGTTACCTGTGTTGTTGTTGTTGATGACGTTCATTTTCTTTATTTTTAATGAATTTTGTTTTTGTTTTTTTTTCTTCTTTTCTTTTGAAGTTGACTTCGTTCTTTAATTATCAGGTAGAAGAAATGAATCAAGAAGCTAGACATGGACCTTTGTATTTTGATCTTAATACTGGAGCTAAGATCCCATCTGTTGGTCTTGGAACATGGAAAGCTCCTCCAGGTGTTGTAGGTCAAGCTGTCATTGCCGCAGTCAAGGTTCTCTTTTTGCAATATTTTCTTGAAATGGTTCTTTCTTTTCAAACCAATATGCCCAAAAAAAAAAAATTGTATGGTTTATTTTAATTTGCCCAGAAATTGTTTTCCAATTGTGCAGGCTGGTTATAGGCATATTGACTGTGCTAGTGTCTATGACAATGAGAAAGAGGTATACTTTTCTTTCTAATTTTAAATTAGACCACTTTATGTACAACCCACCAGCCACTATCAATTTCATCAGCTTTCTTTGATCTCCATGTGCTTGTTGTGCCAAATTTTGTGTATATTTAAGTTTTTTGAGTTATATTTGCTGTGATGCAGGTAGGAGTGGCACTGAAGGAACTATTTTCCTCAGGGGTAGTGCAGCGTAATGAGTTGTTTATCACATCTAAGCTATGGTATCTGCTCCACCTGATACTTGTTTTCAATTTGATCTATAAAAATGCGTTAAAGACTCTTGTTACCTCTTCTGACTCTGAACTACAATATCTGCAGGTGTAGTTCTCATGCTCCAGAAGACGTCTCAAAGGCTTTGAGCAAGAGTTTGGCAGATCTACAACTGGAATACATTGATCTATATCTGGTATGCCTCTAGTACTTTCACAATCTCAGATTTTTGTATGTCTTGTCCTACAGAAATTATAAACTAGAAGTGCATGATAAACTAATTGAAATGGTTGTTGAATTTATATGCTACAGATACATTGGCCATTTAGAACAAAGCCAGGCTCACAGGGGTTCGCCCCTGAAGTCATGGCTCCCTTATGTCTTCCAGATACATGGAATGCAATGGAGGGTCTTTATGCATCTGGTCAAGCACGCGCGATTGGAGTGAGCAACTTCTCAACAAAGAAGCTGCAGGACTTGCTCACACATGCAAAAGTTCCACCTGCAGTCGTTCAAGTGGAATGCCACCCTGTCTGGCAGCAGCCTGCACTTCACAACTTTTGCAAATCAACTGGCATTCATCTCACGGTTTACTTTCGTAAACTATATTCAACCACTTTGATTTTTTGGGAAATTGTACAGGCTAAGACTTGTTTCTTTATGTCACTAATGCAATTTCTCTTTCCAGGCTTATTCTCCTCTGGGATCTCCAGGGTCATGGGTAAAGGGGGAAGTCTTGAAGGAACCAATACTGATTGAAATTGCTGAAAAGCTTAACAAGTCGCCAGCCCAAGTATCTCTGCGTTGGGGTCTCCAGAGCGGCCACAGTGTCCTTCCAAAGAGTGTAAATGAATCTAGGATCAAGGAGAATTTGAGCTTATTTGATTGGTTCATTCCTCCTGAACTCTTCTCAAAATTATCAGAAATCCACCAGGTATGTATGCTTCATAGAAATGCAATTCACAGGCTTGCACGCCTTCAACCATAAATATATTTTAAAGACAAATTAGCTTGTCCACTAATATCTCTCTTGCTGGTGTGTGATACAGCAAAGGCTCCTCCGAGGGGAATTTGCAATCCATGAGACTCTCAGTCCTTACAAAAGCCTCCAAGAACTCTGGGATGGTGAAATATGATATGACAAACACTCTTTCAATTTTATTTGATCAAACAGAAACCCTGAGATTATTATGTTATTGAGTTCTCGTTTGTTAAGGAAACCAGGGTTCTCATGTAGTAGACATCCTTCAAAGCATTCTTGTGTTTTGGATTTCTTTGAACCTTTATGAATTCTTGTAAGACAATGCAGAGACAAATTTCCAATATTGATTTGCTGTTATTCAATCATTTATTTATTTATTTAGATTTTTCAGTGGTTGTAAGTTTTAAATCCACAACACATGTTAGAATTTTGGTTAAGTGATTAGTTTCACATTTTCCTAACCATTTAAGCTTTTGAGACAATCAATTTATTAAGAAATCTATTGCAACAATCAGGAAATCTAAAACTTGAATAATCTTCTCTCCTTTCCCCAACCAATCAGCAAAAGGTTGGAGAATGGTTGAAATTAAATCTAAGGATGGATACCTTTGGCAACTAATCCTCTTGATAATATGGTAGTAGCATCTAAATGTGTAAATGTCATGCCAGGATCAAGATCGGTCAAATTTTCCGCAGGCACATAACTGCTTGAAAAGAAGTAATGGATAATACGTATACTTTTAGTTGTTAGAATCGTTATTAGCAAAATATATTTGAGAGAGAGGGAGAGGAGATATGCAAAATTATTTAAGAAAAAGCTCATTAAAATGCATGAAACATCATGGCACACTCCAATTGGGGCAAAAATGACTATCCACTTTAAGTTAATATGCAACCATCCATCTACTTAAGAAAATGTTTACAACCTATGCAGTGTTTTTTGCTTTTTCTAATAATCAAGAGACTATCATTGTTTGGTTCCTGCAATTTCTTGGCCATTGGTCAATTACTCATATCTTACTACCATTTAAATTCATGGAGGTTGTAGTGAAATAATCTGTTCAACCCAAGATTAAAGAAGAGCGGAGAGAAATAAACACATAGAATTTACATAGTTCAACAGTGTGCCTACACCCATAGGAGCTCAGCGAGTGGCTAATAATCCACTATGTGAGAAAACAGAGTTGCAACAATGTTTATATTACGCTACCCACTACCCCGTTCAAACTTCCCAAAACAAGTCTTCAGGAGTGCCAGGTGGCTAATAATGAACTGTACCATACTTGTTTATTATATATTCTTCCGGTGTCATTTAGCTATAATTTAAATTCTTCCGGTGTCATTTAGCTCTAACTTTAACTTTACCATACTTGTTTATTTTAACCATTCTTCTGGTGTCATTCTGTTAAATCCTATGAAGCGGATCCTCTCAAGGTAAAAGACATACGTACCAGGAAGGTGGATTCTGGCATAAGCTCTAGAAAATGAACGGTTAAAAATCATTTATTTAAAAAAGGAACCTTACACACAAGTTTTGCCCCCAAAGTGATCCTGATGAACAGAATCGAGAAAGGGGAATAATTCTTTTATCATAGAAACTAATACAAACTTACAAAGCATGACAAGGTAAACATCCATAATTTGCAGTGCCTGAACTGTTTTTATTTTTTTCCTGCTCAACTAGGAATCTAAAGGGAGATCCTTGTGAGTGAAAGTAACTCCATTACCACCATCAACCACCTGCCCACTCCCCCTCAAAAGCCTGCACTTACAACAAAGAGGATTCATCATTACCAAACTGTGCAAAAATGATTTTTCATTGAAGAACATTGACTATTAATTTTCCATGCCCGATCATATTATGAAAATTATAACTCAATTATGGTAGCAAGAAATAGGGCAAAACTTAGATACAATACTTCAGGTACAATACATTAGGTTGTCCAATTAAATTCAAACACATGGTTGCACTGACCAATAAAGCACAAACACAAGGTATCATTTCCAAGGTCAATTAACTTTAATGCATCTAAGTGTTTGAATGTAATTAGGAAACATTTTTTTTTTTTTACCCTAAGGTATATCATGCAGAATTCCCATACCATCGTATTGTTAATAGTCCTTCAATTCCCACAGGACCTCTAGCATGAATCCTGCTCGTACTTATGCCAACCTACTCAGCAATTAAACAGAAACAACAAAGGATCAAAAAGGGAAATAAAACAAAATCAATCATATCGGTACTAAACACCATGATTGTTGAAGATCCCATACCTCTGCGCCAAATCCAAATCGTGATCCATCACAGAATCGGGTACTTGCATTATGGAATACTGCAGCACTGTTAAATTACGAGAGTGAGGTCATATTGCAAAGATATGACCATACAGGTACCAACAAGTATGAAATGTGAACCCTTTATTTGATGGGGCAAAATTATAAGAGGGATATCACTCTTAAGGTATAACCAAAAATGGAAAAATATTCCAACAGCTATCCTTTAAAGGGAGAAATCAGTTTAATCATTAAAGACACCATGAAATATAGATAGAAGAATACCCTTATCATTACAACAATGCACTTTTGGGGCCATCTCTTATAGAAGAGTTCCTTTTATCAAAAACATTAACAAAGTGTATTTGGACCAGATGCATCATCTTGGCCACAGTAGTTGCTGTTGCCCTCCAATCCAATTGACAAAAAATGAAATTGGAACTCAACTTAATGAGCTCCTTAGGTTTTAAGAAATTCAAGAATCTAGAAATACCCTAGCTATGATCTTCTGAAAAGGATGGAGAATGAAGACAAAAGACATGAAATTTATCTATTTGCCAGAAAAGAATCCCTAATTACCCGAGTCTCCATCCCTTGGAAATTGGTGAACTACAACTGCAAAGTTGCTGATTAAGAGAAACAGTTAAAAGATAATTGATTATGAGGTCATAGCAACTATATGATCTTAATCTTTCAAGCTCGTTTTAATGTCACATCCTAGTCAAAGGACTTTTGGAAAGTTTAGATATCTAGAAAAAACTTAAGGCTGGACTCCATATTCAAAACTAACTAAACTACCAAAGCTTAGCTAAGGAGCTGACATGCTTGGCTATGTGATGGGCTTACTTGTTCCTACATCTCTATAGCTGTGTCACCGACTCTTTATCACCAAATTTTCCACTGTTGTGCCTAGAGGCATGACCATAAGTGGGGATGGTTTAATGAATGGTCTGAATTGCTGGGGACTGGTCCAATCTACTTATAATGGGTAGGACATAAGGTGGTGAATGGTGAAAATCAGGCTTGGTGCCTAAAATTTGCTGTGAGCAATGATGATATGGATGGGGTTAGTGGTTACCAGCATTAGTGGAGATGACATGACACAAAACCATTTTTTCCTTTTGCTATTATATGGTCTACCTACTACCCAAACATCACAAGTCAAAATTGTTGTATGATTATTACATCAAAGAGTGGCTGCAATGATATTCGACCATCAGAAAATTGCTGAGAGGAAGCCAATGAGATATTCTATTAATTCTATCTTATACCATAAGCTGATCTATTGGCAAGAGGCAACCTACCTGTCAACTTGTTGTAGGAAAATTTCAGCAACTTCAGTATCTTCTGTAATGATGCAATCAGTATGAGCACTGCAATAAAGGGGAGGGAGAGAAGAGAATTAAAGAATCAATCATTACAACATTCACCTAAAAAGATATACACAAATAGAAATAAAAGAGAGTGAAAATTGAGGCATGCCAACATGCCTTCCATATTGATGTATGTGATCAATGGCAGCAAACACATCATCCACAATTTCAATTGTGCAAGCCATTGAACTGTACTCATAATGCAACGAACATGCCTCTGCAATATTTAACAAACTGCTTGCTCTTGGTCCACCATATAGAGTAACAGCTGCAACAGATGAACTTGCATTAGTGGAGAATCCCTCTGAACCCATCAATGTTGAATTTTCTTAGTAATTATCTTTTGGAGGTAGCTAATATGCCTAAATTTTGCATCCAACTCACTTTATGAAACAATTAAAGCAAAAAACAGAATATACCTTCAAGTGCATTAAAGGAGCCAAACATAAAATTGGATTCTGTAGTGACAAAATATGAACAAATGAAATTTTAAAGTTCCAGTTAATGATACTGATACAGATGAATCTTATTGTTATGTATCAAATTCTCCTTTGAAAATGTTAAGGGCCAAAGGCTAATGCTTACTTTTGACTATTGTTTTAAAAGCCAGATCATTCATCAATGCATAGAAGTTATCAGAGCAAGGAGCACAAGTCCATCCATTGGGCCAGTTGTTGTAGAAATGTGTGGCATTATGATTTTATAAATCTATTGTTATTTCAAAAAAATATAATAAATTAAAAATATAATGATCATCATATTATATCATGACATGTAGGTTTGTAGAATGTTTGTAAATGAAGACACAAAAAAGATATTCCCATGGAGTTGCAGTGTAGTATAGACTAAAATTTTGGTTGTTGACCATCAAATTACTAGAACTATTCAATAAAAATTCTTCAAACACCATGACAGGGTATCAAAAAGAGATATAGTTTATAAACTGAGGTGCAATTTTTTAAAAGATGGCCATTTACACAGATGATCATACCTTCGCGTTGGAGATCAAAAATAAGTTCATTGAGCCCACCATCACTTAGCAAATCTTTGTGCACAATAAGTGTTTCCTGAGACACAATAACAAATCCAAGATAGCTTAATAAGAGAAAATACAGACTGAAGTTTATTCTGCAGAAAGAACCAGAACTGCTACAATCCATTAGACACAGATTGACAAAAAAGGATGGTCAGTCACATGAAATGTAAACAGAAAAACTGAAAATACCATTGAATTACAGGCTGCAGGATAATCTGTCTTCGCATCATGAAGAATACGTTTTGCCATATCAATATTAGCCGACTTATCAACATAAACATGACAAATTCCATCTGCATAGTAAAAATTTCACCTTAACTAGAAGCTCTATTTTGTAAATTAAAAATTAATTTTATTCCTCTTACCAGCATGACCAAGAACAGGAATTTTCGTCGAACTCTTGACTTTAGAAACAAGCATATTACTGCCTCTGGGAATCACAAGATCTATCACATCATCAAGCTGTGACAGGACAAAAAAAGGTTAAAAACCAACTGTTTACAAGAACCCTCAAAAGTGTCCGATGTTAGTACCCACCTTGAGCAGATCAGGAATCTCCTCTCTTGAAATCACAAGTCCAATAAGTTTGTCACCAACAGTATCTGGTATGGCTGAACAAATGACCTATAGAAGTAAGGAAATGAGAAAAAAGGAACAAGGAAACCAAAATTAAAATAAATATATGGAAAAGCAGATAATGATGTGCTCTAAAATAATCAAGAAGATACTGCCTGAAATTACAAAGCCAAACCTGGTGCAATATCGCATTTGATCGCTTGGCTTCTTTCCCTCCTTTAAGCAGTAGACCATTACCACTTCGAATGGCTAGTGAAGCTATCTATTAAATAATGAGATAAAGGAGCTTTGTCAAACAATCAATAGAATAACACAAACTAACAACAAAACCTTTGTAGCCATAAGCTTGAAGTTCATCCAGTTGCTCACAACTTGTCAGATTACTATTTTCCCTGCTTACCAACTCAAAGGAATAATAATAATGATACCGATAACAGATAACAAGGGTTAAAAGTTTTCTGCAGGCATGCATGAGAATTGTGTGTATACAGAATATATAAGCTCAGTAGTGAGTTTTATTTGTTTCTACATTTTAAGTATTCAGCAGAGCAAAGATGCCACATCCTCACCTTCATTTGGCATATTAGGCATAATGTGTCATCTTTGGACACCTAAAACAAAAGTTACTAAGCCCCTGTAAATCAAAAATAACTTTCCACTTCGTGGTAGTACCTAGGACATAGTCTTCTAATATTTATATTTTTTATTTATTCCTTACAGTGGTAGGAGGTTTCTAATCACAATGGTAAGCCACTGTTCATGCTATTCATTGGGATATTTGCTTCATATTGGATTTAAAATATGGACAGATTAGTTTGATCTTTTGAATTATTAATTTCTAATCTATGAATAACCACAATTTTCTTTTACTGTAGGCGCTCCTTGAATGGAGATTTGCAGCTTGAAGCTTTCTTTAGGTGCTCATGACTTATTTCTCTTCTTCTGTTACTCTTCCTCTTACTTTCTTTTATAGACAAAAATCATTTTCATCCACCCAAGTGGAGGGGTGACTCAAGAAAATTTTGCTCAGCATGTGGTCCAAGAAACATCTCACCCTCAACACACATCATTCTTTGCAATTCCTTTCCCAAAAACATCCACACCAATTATTTAAGGTTCAGGCAAGGTAATATGCATGTTCTGGCCCATAAATACTATTATAAAACAGAAAAGTTCAAGTCAATCACAAACATATTTTTAAAAAATGAACCACTCGGCTAAAAAATATCTTTTCATATAGGTCATCTTAAACATCTTTAGCAATTAATAGATGCTGGGGGGTTCATAAGAAGGGATTTTGACTTTCACCTGAACTAGAGCATCAGGTCGAGACTCAAAAATAACCAGGATGACACCCAAAGGACATGATCTTTTCTCTAAAATGAGCCCATCTGCAAGCTGAATGCAAGAGCAGTCGTTAGAAGTGCCAATATGATGATCAAAGAACTTATTGATAATCAAATACACAACCTATTTTATTGGTGAAAAGATAAACATGATTTATTCTTTTTTGTAACATGCTGATTTTAATTCAAAGCCTAAACCTCCCAAGAAAACAGCATAATTCTCTTAGAAACCATTTCTAATTTATTATCTTTGAACTTAAAAGGGTGTAAAACCCCTAAAAGCATTTTCCATGCTTTGATTTCATTTATCAGATAAACAGAATTCAGTAAGGAGTCCTGACCTCTGTTCTACTTAAAGCGCGACCAACGGGTTCTTCCATATCTGCAAGTTTGCGAACAGATTCTGCAAGAGCACAGATCTGAACAATACAAAGACTAAAATGAGAGACTTTTTTGATAAAGAGATCATTTTATTGAATTATTACATTGAAGAAAATACTAAATATATGCTCATGTTCATTATCAAAATATAAATCTGGTACTCAACAAGCACTTGCCTTCTTGGGTTCTAGAGCCAAACGAGACACTAGTGACGTCTCATATCCAGACTCCTCTGCAGCAGCAACATCAGCTTCATTCTCAGCCATAATCACACTTATATTTGCCTCCAAAGCGTCAGCTATGTCCAGCAATATTTTCCTCCTTTCATGAGCTTCTAAGGCCTATGGTGAGAAATCCATAAAATATATTGAAGTTGTCAATATGACCACCTTCATGATACTATATTGAAGTAATCAAAAGTACATAAGGACATAGAAATTGAGCCCCTAGGAGAATTTATAGTAACACAAGCAACCCCAGGCTTTGCCAATTTGAAGAAAACATGATGTGACTTACTTGAAGCCGTCTAGAACATTCCCGAGCTGCAACTGCCATCTCACGTGCACCAACTTGGTCTCCAACTAGAGTCCATAGATGTGCATCTTGGTGAAAAAGAGTACCAATACGCTCTCCTTGAAGTACTTTTAAGATGTTGTCTGTGGCTTTGCCACTTCAGAAAAAAAAAAAAGTTTTAAAATCATTTTAGAGTAACCAAGAACAGTATATAACATCTTAAGAAGGCAAAAGATTGATTAGTTGTTGGTATCTTGAGCATAGCTGCTAATCAGTATCTTTCTGCTTAAATCATCAGTTTTTCAAGCCCATTCCTCTAAGTCCGTAACTGAGACAAGAAAAAAAAAAAAATCTTCCATGACAACATGGTTGCAACTGGTGATTCTAACAATCTAACAGCTGAACCATGAGTTCACTGGCTCAAGGAAATTTATCTTTAGACCACACCCTTAAATATTATATATTTATACAAGCAAATGATAGAATAATACCTAGTAATAACAACAGGTATACCAGCATCAGCTGCACAAGTAGCAGCATTAACTTTGGCAGTCATACCCCCTCTTCCCACCCTGGACTTGTCTCCAAATGTTATTTCCCCTTGATGTTTCTCTTTGACATATGTGTGGATTAGCTTGGATTTTGGGTCACTTGGAGGACCACTATACAGGCCCTCCACATCACTCAGCAAAACAAGAAGGTCAGCTTTTAGTTCCATAGCCAATAGACATGCCAAACTGTCGTTATCCCAAAATATACCAGAAGAATCCTGCAATGATGCTTAAAGTCAGAATAAAAAGACACATTATTAAAACAGGGAATATAGATTATTGATATCAAAATCTAATTACAAAAAATTGGCACAAATTAACAAAAGCAATTTATCTCGTGCAATTCACATATATCAGCAAAGGAGCTTGAGCCTCAAAGGTTTTTAAAAAATGAAGCCCAGGAAAATGACTTTGCCACCACCACCAAGTATTGTCCGCAAAATTGAGTAACACAAGGATTTGTGTGTGCACCAAGAGAGTGAGAATGTCTAATCATTACTGGTGTTGGTTTACTTTCACTATGTTTGGCAAAAAGGAAGATCATGAATGTATTTTCAGCCAACAGATTATGAATCTATGATAACTCAAGGGGTCCTTAAAGTTTCTTCAGTTACATGTATATTGATAAAAAGAAAGCCATACAAAATAGGAGATATGTTTTAGATCAAGCCCCATATGGCTGGCCTAGTTAGAACATGACTCGAGCGTGGTTAGAACCCAAACAATCATTAGTGATGAGGTTCTTAGCCTGGTTTAGAACTTGACTTGAAGTTGATTGAAAACCAAAAGGCCATTGATGATGGGTACTTCAGCCATTTGTTGTTGAGTACAAGAATTAACAGAAGCAGTAGAAAAATCAGATGATAAATTACAATTAGATAACTCCCTACTAAAGAGGAACAATAAGTAGAAGAAAGAAAATCATAAACAACTTGCAGAGCCAATTGAAATGTCAAATGCTTAAGTAGAGGCAAACATAAAGGATTACATACCTGGTATGGTGCTTTCCTATCACTCACTGCATCATTTTCATTGAAAATAGGAATAACCCGCAGATCTAATAATGAGGTCACAGTGTCAGAAAGTTGCTGCCTGAAACCTTTATCCCTAAAAACGCCATCCGTCACAAGAAGTTGAGAAGAAGTCACATCAAGCTGCATATATAAGAGCCCTATATTAGCACTTACAAGAAGTGAGGATGCACATCAGGTATTACAATCATTTCCATTTGAAATAGACCCATTTCATGATTTAGATTAAATATCATATCTCGAGGTGTATCCAGTGCCATGTCATTTAAATTTTTAAATGACATGACATTCCGTATACTGTAAGATAAAAAATAAAAAAAATTAAAAAATAAATCATCTTAACTGTGAAATGGAACTCTCCAAAGGATCCAGTTCCACAATAGGGGGGGGTGGTGGGGGGAAGGGAAGACAGTGCAGGAAGTGCAATATATTTTTTAACCTGCTAAAGCACGTGTGAAGTAATTCAGAACAGAAAAAAGCACTAGACAAACGCACTTTCAAATGTAAATCCAATATGAGATAGAAAATATATTTGTACCTGGCTGAACATGGTATCATAAAGAGCCATGAGACTGCTCTGCCCTACAGCTGCACATGCCTTTCCATCAAAGCCATTATGCGGATTTTGGAGATCAGCAAAGCTGCAAAACATATATGGATTCTTGAATTTCACTTTGTCATATGAATAACACAAAATGGTCAGTATAAATATCTCACTCAAATTGCAGGTCACAAGGTATTCAAGTATAAACGTGTGTGTTAAAGCAAATGGAAATTGTAATGACCTGCTGTTAGCCACTCTCCGGTATCTAAGCCTTTGGCGCCCAAGACCAACTGCACCTGAAGTCACCAAAATGACCTCATAGCCTCCAGAGTTCAATTGTTTAAGCTGCATGGATTTCATTGGTTATGGGGTGAGAAAAACGTTAACAGCCACAAAAACTTCAATTATTATGAGATTGTTTTAGAATAATTTTGATTGTCAGAAGTCCTGGAAAAGCTGCCCATTTTGACACCAATAGAGTTAAAAAAAAAAAAAAAAAAAAAAAAAACAAAAACCATTCTCTAATTCCATAGAATAACATACCTGCTCACAGAGAGCCCCTAGTCTGCCAAGTGCTATTCTTCCATCCCCTCGAGTAACCACAGCTGTTCCAACCTTTAATGATCCAAACAAATCAAACCAAAATAATTAGCAAACATAAGCAATTATTGAGTGCTCCAGAAGCAATACTCTCTCATCTCACATAATATTGGATTGTTCTAAATTAATTTATAATGAAACCCACCATTCATGCAAGTATTGAATAATTTTCCAGCAAAAAAATATGAAATCATAAACCATAATTAATTATCACAACATAGAAGCTTTGCAAAATGAAAATAAATAAAAGGGGAAGGGGGGTATTCCTCACTTTCCCCCCTCAATAAAACACAGTGGTCCTCAATGATGCAAGACAATGCTTCTAGATATGCAAGAGTAATCAATGATGTTTAGTCATAATCACAAAAAAAGATATTGCTATAGTTTAAAAAAACAAACAAAACAAAAGATGTTTTTCTCCACCATTGAAGTGCTCATATATGCCCCCAATCTGGAACTAGTTGGGCAAGGATGCAGCTAGATTCTGAAAATGTATTCCAGCTTCTTATACTACACTGGAACTTTGTCAAAATATTTCCTCAGTAAACATGAAACTTGGGCATGTCATTACAATTGGAATCTCCAGTATGTATGCCATTTTAGTTGCATTATCTATCAGTACAGTTTGTCTCAAACTCACAGAAACAATCCCACAGTATAAGCAATGTTTTGAAAACCTTGCATCATCAATCATCATCATCATCATCATAATACTAATAATAGCAACAACAATGATGACAAAATAAGATTCCCAAAAACCACAAATAGGACTTCAAAGTTCCTAAGTCCAAAATGCAAAATGAGTACATTCTAAGTTCTAACACAACTGATTTTGTAAAAAAAAAAAAAATCGACCTTGAATTTTTCTTTTTTTACTTCTAAAAGATTTTACCTTTAAATTTTATTTTCTACGGCTTTCTTTTTCTTTTGCTATGTATGTCACGTGCAGAAAAGGATTCAAATAAAGAAGACTTTTTTTTTTTTTTTTGAGAAATAAAGAAGACTTGAAATAGAGGATCTGTGGGTTCAAAATCAATATGGGTAACCTTATTTTCACGATAAAATTAATGAACTTCCCCAAATACGTTTTCTACGCCATGCATTGCCGATGTTGTCATACAAAGATACAATATTTAAAGGGAAATCGGTCTTACACACAATCATTGATATACGCTGCAAACGCACACACAACGTCTATAATTTTACACGCGATGTCTATTTTTATTAATGCCCACATTTATAACATAAAATAGATTATATATAGGAACAGTGCACAATACACAGTCATGCCTATATTTAGACACGGAAATGGCACTAAAGGGTGTCTATAAAAGTGCGATGTTTGAGTTTGTGTTTGTAAACACCAAGAATAATGGAACATAAAGCCCCCCATATAATCGAAAACAAGCAAACAAACATAATGAAAAGCAAAGATTGCAGCAGAGAAGAAGATAAAACATATATAACGCTTAAAGGGTATAACACCTTAACAATGAGACGCTTGACATTTCTGACAAAAGCTCGAGAAGGATCCATGGAGTCCATTATTATATGTATCAGAGGCAAAACAAGAAGACTGTTGAAGAGCCACCACCAATAATTGTAAGAGAAAAAAAAAGCAATGAGCTTTTGTGTTTTGTGTGTTTTTGCTTTTGTTTTTGGTTTTTGGGTGGCTGTTATTTATACTGCTACAGAGGTTCTCAACGAGACGTAAGGCGTGGCAACCATGCCACGTGAACGAGTTTCCTCATAGACTAATTTGTTTTCTCCCATAGGTAAGGTTAGAGTTACGTAATGTTTAATCACCCTCCTCTCGTGACTCCACAAACTGACAAAAGAACTCACCTCTCCTTTTCTTCTTTTTTTTTTTTTTTTTTAAGCTCCCTTCAAGGTTTGGTTGCTGTCCCCATCCACTTTAATCCTACTTAATTGCAGCTCAACGCTTAGACTTAAGCTTAAGTTCCCCAAATTTTTTAAAAATCTCATCTCATTATAAAAAAAGGAAATTTTTGAGATACCAATCACAAAAAAATTTTATGCAGTTGAAAGTTGAAACTCATTGATTATATTTATTATTACATCAATTTTTGTAGTACAGTTAGTAGTAATAATAAGTGGTTTAAAAAAAGAACTTAAATTCTATCGGGACTTGGTATAAACTTTTTTGTGTATACCATCCAATAAGGACATGCGACATCATCATATTACTAAAATATAAAAATATTTCATCATACAATATAACATTTCAATAAATATCATATTTTAGGTTTTAAGTAAAAGACTGATGTGGTATTATTAGATATGGTAAGATGTATTGAGTTTTAAATAAGAAGCTAATGTGGCAATTTTATTTTTTTTTTGGATGGTGTAAACATGGGTTTTACACCCCAATCTTACCAAATTCAGGCTCTTAAAAAAAACATAGATATATACTACTTTACTTACCTACAAAAAGATCTTCAAAATATTATACCAGCAAAAATTTAATCTAATTGAAAACCATAAACTTTTTGGGGGTGGGGGGGAAATTTTTTTTTATATTTTAATTTTTGTAAGCCAATATTTTAAATGATAGATGATTAACATTACCCTCCTAATTCACATAAAAATAAAATAAAATAAAATATATCTAAGATAAAGTAAACCTCCTTTCTTTTAAAAAGAATAACAATTTTTTTTTTTTTTGGGTTAAAATCTTAACCCAATTAAAAACCATAGAATTTGTTACCTTCTGTTTGCTGAATATGTGGTGCTCCACTTACCTAACTAAGTTTGGTTTGGTGGAATCAGGGCCGGCTCAATGGTATAAGCCATTGATGCAACCGCCTAAGGCCCCAAGTGAAAAAAAGGCCCCTAAATTTTAACCAATAGTATTAATTAAGTCAAAATATTAACCATTAAATAAAATAATATTTTCTTATTAAATGAAAAACAAATAAAAAAGAGAAAGAAATATTATGTCCACAACATTTTTCACAATATTTTTACAAAAAATCTTAATAACAAATTGTTAAAGGTTGTTATTGACAGCAAAAAAACTAATTTTAGTGGTAGGTTCAACTAGAAAACAAGAAGCAACGTAACACCTAAGATTTGTCATGAAAAATATTCTGAATATTGCATTTCTACAAAAAAAAAAAAAAAAAAAAAAAAAAAAAGAAAAAAAAAAGAACAGGAAGAAAGCAATTTATAAAAAAATTCACAACATTTTTCACAATAGTCAAGTTAGCAAACTTTTACTAGTTTTCAACTAGATTCACCACTGACATCATGCTTTTAATGACTACTATCAATCTGCCACATCAATAAATGTAAAAATTTTTGTCAAATTTTTTTGTGTTTATAAACTTTTTTAAAAAAAAAAATTCTATGTGGTTCATGTTGATTAATAGTAATTTTATATATGAAACAAGATAATCAATTTTCGCCTTAGGCCTCCAAATGCATCAAGCCGCCCCTGGGTGGAATGGAGGGAACGGAAAGAAAACGAGGGAGAAGAAGACAAAATCATTGTTTGGATAAGGAAACTTGGGTTCGAGGAGAGAAAAAGGAAGATATTCACCCTCCTCCTCCTCCCTGCTATTGTTCATTTCCTTTGGGGAAAAAGTTTTCCTCTACCCACAAATGGATTAAAACGTGAACTAAAAAGATAAGCCTTCAAAATTAATCTGTCACCAATTGTAGGAAAAAATAACAACTTAACAACTTGTGGAGTGGAGAGATCAAAGGAAGATATAGTTGGTTTCTTTTTTCTTTTCTTTTTTTTTTTCTTTTTTTTTTTTTACCTAACATAACAAACCCTCCCACGAATACAGATCTTCCTAATAATATGGAGTGTGCTCATTTCTTTTTCAATGTTTTTCATTTTTATACTTATATGGCAAAAGTTGAAGAGAATGGATGTTTCCATAATAGTTGTGGCTCAATGTAGTTTGGGATAAATTACATTTTTGTTCCTTAAACAATGGGTCAGTACTTTAGCCCTCATTTGGAATAAGGAAAATGAATGGAACAGAAATGAATGAAAAATATAGTTTTAGAATATTTTTATCTTCTCTTATTTTGGAGTTTTAATGGGAAGGTTCATTTCCCTTATTTAGTAGTTTAAGTGGGAGTGAATAAAATGGGTAGGGGGAATATTCAAAACCTCAAATTTTTATTCCCCCAAAATTCGGAGGAATTAGAGGGAATGTAATTAGATTTAATGAATTTTTTACTAAAACTCTCAAAATACTCTTATATATTTAGTCCTTTATTTTTAAAATAAGGGTCTAATAATATTATTATCATAAAATGATTCTATTCATTTCTCTCTATGTTACTCCCAAACAAGTTTACTTAATTTCAATATGTTCATTTATTTTCTATTTTTTTCCCTTACTTAAATATTTATTCCATTCTTTTCAATTATTTTATAATCATCCAATTTCATTCTCTTAAGAACTCCCAAACGTGGTCTTAATTTTAAGAAGTTCTAATGCAATCTTTAAAAAAACCAAAACAAAACAAAACCGATCTATCTTTTATCTAACTTTCGTCCATTTCTTGATTATTACGTGACCAACGGGGTACATTGGGTAAACCATTATTTTAGCCAACATTGACATTGGTAAATTGTACTTGTGATCATTTAAGATATGAGGTTAATTCGATTTTGTCGCTTTAAATATTGGGTCAATTTGATGGGCGGTTAAAAACTAAAAAGGACTAAAGGAGAATAAGGAAAACTCTTGTGTGGATAGAGGATTTATTAGATTGTGCTGTTGGCATTTTTTGTGTTGTGGGCTAGCATAGTCTTTTTTCTTTTTTTTTTTCTTTTTTTTTTATGTATCTAATAAAACTTGGATTAGTTGGAGTGTATTTTTAATTTTAGTGAGAGAAAATTCAATTAGATTTTAAATTGTAATAATCTATATATATATATAATAATAATAGGTAAAGCAAAGAGAAAATCCAATTAAATTTCAAATTGAAATTCAATTAGAATCTAATTTTACGTCATGTGTCTCATCTAATCTAAAATTTAGAATTTTGTGTCAAGTGCGTTAATTTATTGTAAAAATTGAATTTCAATTAGAGTTTAATATTGTGCCACGTGTCCCATTTAATCTAAATTTTTAAATTTTTGTGCTAAATTAATTAATTTAATGTAGAAAACGATGAGTCAAATATAATAAACCATTAAAAACATAATCATATAACTAAAAAAATTCAAATTTGTAAGTCATCTACATCTACATATATATATATATATATATTAATAGGTAAAGCTTAGAGAAAATTGAATTAGAATTTAAAATTATAATCTAATTTTGCGCTATGTGTCCAAATTTATGTGGGAACTCCACCATAATTATCCACTTAAACTTGTGTCATGTGTCTACTTAAATTTTTTAATCTTTGTGTCAAGTGAGTTAATGAGCGCAAAATACTAAGAATCTAATATTAATGAACTATAAAATGAATAAATAAAACTCACATATACTCAATAAAAATAACCACATGCTTCTCAAAAAAATAAAAAAATAAAAAACACCACATAATAAAAATCACTACATGTTCTGTCTTATTAATAATTAGAAAAAAAAAATTATCATAAGTAGTATTAAATTTAGGTAAAAATTTTAATATGTAACTAATCACATTTACTTTAAAAAAATAATTTGACTTGTGGGGACCAAATAGTCAAAAGATACTGGTGAAACTATGTATTCTGGGCTTATGGCCCAATCTGAGGATTAATACGTGTTCGAGGATGGCCAAGCAATGCTATTATTGGAAGGGTAGAAGAGGAAGGGACAATGATTGTACATAATAGTCCAAAAGATGTTTGAGAATAGAATTCATATCGGAAGTAGGGATCTGAGATCAGTAGGAATGCCCTACCATCCTAAACATCCTACAAGGTCGCATTACGATTAGAAGTCCGACGCTGGATAGAAAAGGAGTAGAGAAATGCAACAAATATCTACAAAAGTTGCTACCTCCGCATTAAATGAACTGTACCAACTCCTTAGCCGCATTAATGTGGAGGTGTTACTTGAACAGTATATTTCAGTCTTACAGCTACTATCTAGAGATGGATGGAAAATGCTAATGGGACAAGTATCAAGACCGACCATTTTGGATGCACATGGCAAATGGACATAGGGAGGAAGGAGAGTATATAAGGGGAAGATGATGCCCAAAAATAAGGGATCGGAAGAAAATTCACAAGAGAAAGACTGTAACATCTTAGAACAAAGCTTGTAATCAAATTTGAGAAGAATATATAAGAATAGACCACCTCAGATCTTGTCGAGGACAAGTTGTCTTTAGTTCAAACTTTTTTTTTATTCAATATCTTAATACTTAGATCCCTCTAAGTGTCTGTTGGATTAACTAAGATTCAATATTCAACCCATTCTCTACAAATTCATTGTTTTTGGCTTTTTGCGCCTAAGTCCATCCACCTAGTAGGCTTGGAATTCAAATCTGGTCCTTACATGACTAATATCTATATTTTATGATAAAATATTGTGTTTAATTTTAAATATATTTATATGTATGCATGAAAGCATGTGTTACATGCTTTAAAAAAAAAAAAAAATTGACTAATTATTCATATTTTTATAATAAATTTTTTGTTTAATTTTATTTTAAATGCCTCCGTGCGTTTGCATGGAGTTACATGTTAGTAATAATAATAGGTGAAACTGAAAGAAACTCAAATTAGAATTCCAAATTAGAGTTCCAATTTTGCGCCATATGTCCTAAATTATTTATTCTTACAGAATTTTATTTCTTAATTTTAGAATTAAATGTGAAACTACATCATAAATATTCATCCAAGTGACTTATTAAGTACAAAAACCAAAGAACTTAGAATAAATGAATCATAAAAATAAATAAATAAAAAAGTGCTTCACAATAATTAAAAAAAAATATGGACAATTTACATTTTATACCTAATAATATCCTTACAAATTTTTTTAAAGAGTTAATAAAATATAAAATGACTATCAATAGTAGGCAAAAATGGCAAAAAAAAAAAAATAGCAACATTAGTTGTTGGCAATACTACATTGACTTCTGAAGAATTTGAATATTTTCTTTTGAAAAAATCAAACATTGTAGTTGATTTTTTCATGATCTGCAAATAAAATAAGAATTATATATTGTATGAGTTAACAATAAGTGCAAGTAAGTCACTGTTATTTTAATAAATTTGTGTGACAATTTATTATATTATATGATTTATCTTTGTCTTTTGTCTTTGTATATTTGTTTTTATCTTCTTCTTTTTTTTTTTTTTGGGTCATTCACCTAGTTTTGTCTTTGTGTCGTTTCCTTTATTATTATTATTTTTTCTGTCACTCACCCAATCCCACTACCGACACTATGATTTATATCACCACACACAATATT
>NW_027069951.1:304193-312685 GCF_002906115.3 Quercus suber | reverse complement strand
TATCGCTGGGTGCCCTCTTCCACTCTTTCTGTCTTGCCTCTTGGCATTTAGGTTTTCTTTTGTTTTTCGTTTTCCATTTGGAGACTATAGTCTTCAGACTACTAGGTAGGGTAGCCTAGGTTTACATTTTTGAACTTACCCTTTTTCTTGTTTCTTGTTTCTTTTTCTTTTTTTCTTTTTTTTTACATGTGGGCTGGCCAGCTGAGTTTTACATGTGGGCTGGTCAGTTGGGTTTTACAAATTTGGAGGGGGCCCAAGTCTTTTTTTTTGGAATATTAACCTCCTAAAAAAATTTGTGGGCTAGGGGGGGCCTGGGGCCCCACCTGTGTCCATCCTTGAGCCCAAGGAAGGAATAAGACATAGAGAATGAAGATCCAATGACTCATCCATGCCACAAGAGTTAAACAAGCAGCAGAACGTGCAATAGAACCAGACAAACCTATAGGCAATGACAAACACATGAACACCAGAAGGGCATTGGACTCATATGGGAGTGAAGCGCACACACAAGGTTCAGGCACCACCTACTTGTAACCAGCCAATACAGAAGAGGTAGGCCGTGGGTCAGAGGTAAAAAAGGGTGTGGTCTAGTAGTGGGGAGAAGGGGAACATATTCTGGAGTTCCCGCTCAAGCTCTTTTGGGGGGGAAATGTCCTGTTGGGATGACATACCATTCAAAAGAAGCAAACATGAGTTAGAATCACTAGGTGCATGCTATAAGAGTTAGTAAGAGAGAAACCCAGCCCTTATCTGGATGAGAGTGCCAAGGGAAGCAAAAAACAAAACAAAACTACTTTTGTCTGGGAATGAAGCGTGGCACATCCAACATAGGGTAGTGGTGGTGGCTGAGCAACCAATAGACCAATGGGCAGTCCAGAAAGGATACACATAACAAGCCAAAAGTAATTGAAGGGGTAAAATGGTAAATCTTATCACGACAGGTAGATATAAAAGGCCTTAGCTATGCACAGTAAGGAAGAAAAGGGGAGTGATAGGAGTGAAAATCATGCACCAGTAGACTACTCACTTCTCTCCCTCTCAATAGCCCACTCTCTAGCAAGTTAAGGATATGAAATTAAGCCACTTAGGTCCATTCTCCAAATTGAGTAATTTCTATGACAGAATTCCCCTATGAAGTTACCCATATTGGAGATTAGTTTCCTTCTTGGACTTGAATCTACCTAGTAGCCAAGTTTAATAGACTAATCCCCTCTCTTCTTTTGTTATGATTGATCAAGGACTACTGCTATTTTCTTGTTATTAGCTCACTTCTGTCATAATTACATTATCATATTTTCCTTTCATGAAATTGTTTAAGCATTATCGTCGTCAGTAGCGAGTGCTTTAGTTAAAACATTTTAGTTATCCTGTTGTATTATGTGTCTTTTGCTATAACGTTTTTTTGTGACAGTATCTCTTGCCGTGGACACGTGACTCCACCAAGATTCCTACTAGGGGCTCTAACTTACGAACAAGCTGGTCTAAGGTGAGTGTTAATTAAATCGGTCCCAACTCTCTTATCCCAGAATCATTGGGCCGTAGTACAGTAGGAGCAATCCAGCCTAGTACATAAAAAGGCCCACCATAGTCATTAAGTTAGAAAACCATTTCCTCCACAAAAAAGAAAAAAAAAAAAGAAAAAAGAAAAGAATCAAAATGTAAACTTAAAAAAAAAAAAAAAAAAAAAAAAAAAAAAAAAAAAAAAATCACCATTATTATTGTTGTTATTTTTGTGGTTGGACAAACTAAAATTGAGAATTTCATAGAAACAATTTAAATGACTTTTTTTTTTTCATTTGTTTCATATAAATATATTTATTTTATATTTTCAAATATACAAAAATTATATATATTATTTTTAAACTTATAAAGATTTATATATCTCATGCATATGCATATGGTTACAAGTTAGTCTATATGTGTGTGTGTGTGTGTGTGTGTGTGTGTGTGTGTGTGTGCGGACCAAAGGAGAGGCAAATGGACTGGGCCTCACTTGGGCTCATAACTTATTTGAAAAATGGGTATAGGATTTCCCACAATTGGTGGTCCACGGCACAGAGACTCAATGAGATTACTTTTCTCCTTTTATGTGGCTACCATTTTTCTTTCACTCTCTCTCTCCCTCTCTTTTCTTCAAAATTCTCCAACCCCCTATCCACTCTCCCTCCTCTTTTATTTATAGCACTCTGATTAGTGGGGTGCCATGATTGCTTTTGCAGTTAGTGTAATGAGAGGTCCAATGTCATCAGTAATAAGTGGCTAGTTAGGTGGGAGTGGGATGGGGCGAAGGTGGCTTCGGAACTTGGTTCCCACTTCAGCGATTATGTTTGGCAGAGGTGCTTTAGGGTATCGCCGATCACATTCATGATGGGATGCTCGGTAGTTATTCTTCTTATACTGTCCGGTAATTGTTTCCCGAGCAAATATTGAGTGGTAAAACTTGGGCCTACACCCCGTGTGGGCTTAGGTTGGGATCCTGGGTAAAGGGGATGGGAATAATGGGCCACATCGTTTGTGCTTGAACTTAAGGCCCAAATGGGCCTGGTCATCTCGGGGCCGTACAATATATATATTAATAGGTAAAGTTAAAAGAAAATCTAATTAGATTTCAAATTGGATTCTAATTGTAGTCTAATTTTTCGCCACATGTCCTATCTATATTTTTTTTTCAATTTTTAGTTGAGTTAATATTGTGTAAAAGACAAAGAGTCTAATGTAAATAAACAATAAAAAAAAAATGTAAACTCATGTGTATATTCAAAAAATAAAATAAAATAAACAAATAAAGAAGAAAGAAAGAGTAAAAAACTCATGTATATATCTATGACTTAAATAAGGTACAATTTGAACCTATATATGTGTAATTGTGTTGTTTTTAATTATACTGTGCATATGCACGGATTATACACTAGTTTATATCAATATATATAATAATAAGTGAAGTTGAGAGAAACTCAAATTCCAAATTAAAGTTTCGATTTTACGCCATGTGTCCTAAATTATTTATTATTAGAGAGTTTTATTTCTTAATTTTAAAATCAAATATGAGACCGCATCATAAATATTCATCTAAGTGAGTTATTAAGTACAAAAACCAAAGAGTCTAGAATAAATGAATCATTAAAAAAAAAGTGATTCACAATAATTAAAAAAAAAATAGACAATTTACATTTTACACCTAATAATATTCTACAAATTTTTTTAAAGAGTTAACAAAATACAAAAATGACTATCAATAATATTTAAATTATGTATATAAGAATTATATTATGCATCTTATTGCATATCTTTAAGTATATTCATGCATATGCATAGGATTACAAGCTAGTCTCTATATATATATTAATAGGTAAAGTAGAGAGAAAATCCAATTAAATTTCAAATTGAAATTAAATTAGAGTCTAATTTTTCACTACATGTTTCATCTAATCTAAATTTTGGAATTTGTGCCAAGAAAGTTAATTTAGTGTAAAAATTGAATTTCAATTAGAGTTTAATATTGAGTCATGTGTCTCATTTAATCTAAATTTTTAAAATTTTGTGCAAAATTAGTTAATTTAGTGTAAAAAACGAGGAGTCCAATATAATAAACCATAAAAAACATAATCATATAACTAAAAAAATTCAAATATATAAGTCATCTATCTATATATCAATAAGTAAAACTTAGAGAAAGTTGAATTATAATTTGAAATTATAATCCAATTTTGGATGTGTCTAAATTTATGTGGGGACTACATCATAATTATCCACTTAAATATGTGCCATGTGTCTACTTAAGTTTTTTAATCCTTATGTTAAGTGAATTATTGAGTGCAAAATACTAAAAATCTAATATTAATAAATCATAATTTTTTTAAAAAATAATTACATATACTCAATAAAAATCGCCACATGTTTCTCAAAAAATAAATAAATAAAAATTACCACATGTTCTATTTTATTAAAAATTAAAAAAAAAAATTATCATAAGTAGTATTAAATTTAGGTAAGTATTTTAATTTGTGACTAATTATATTTACTTAAAAAAATAATTTAATAAATAATTATCTATATTTTATGATAAAAATTGTATTTAATTTTTAATGTATCTAACATATGCATGAATCATGTGTTTACATGTTTAAAAAAAAATTGACTAATTATTTATATTTTTTATAAAAAAAATTTGTTTTAATTTAAATGCATCCATGCATTTGCATAGGGTTACATGCTAGTATATATTAATAGGTAAAGCAGAGAAAAAATCCAATTAAATTCAAATTGAATTTAATTAGAGTCTAATTTTACGCACGTGTCCCATCTAATCTAAGTTTTTTTTTTTTTTTTTTCAAAATTTTTGTGTTAAATGAGTTAATTTAGTGTAAAAATATAGGAGTCTAAATATAAATAAACCATTAAAAAACATAATTTTTGAATGATTTTTATATTTATTAGCTTTTTTTTTTTTTGGTGGTATAACTAAAAACAATTTAAATTTATAAGTCATTTATGTAATATACTATGTCTATGTAGGGTCTATCACTAGCTAGGTAATATATATTTGCTTTTCTAAACCAAAGTTTAGAGAAAATTTAATTAGAATCAAAATTAGATATTGCTTTTGTTAGCTTTCCATACAAATTAAATTGTTTAGATTTTTGCTATTATTTTTTCTCTAAACTAATGAACATATTTTTTATATTGTTTCTATTAAGATATTTTATATGCGAAGATGTTAAACATAACAAACTGTAATTGAGCTGAACGATCCCATGCACCTATCTCTATTCAATTTAGGAATTACTATTTGATCAATTTATTATTTCATTTTGTGTTATATTTAGTAGAATTTCACAAACAATAATTATAAATTGATATTGTATATGTAGTATCCAATAGTGATTTTCAAAATTATATATGTAATAGTAATGTAATGAGAAACTTGGTGTAAATGAAAATAGCAAAAAAAACTATTTTAGTACCTCCAAATGTCCTGATTGAATTATGTCTTATATGTTTAATGACCCAAACTAACATCAATAACACCACTATAATTCGTCATTCTCGTGCATAAGCACGGGTTACATACTAGTTGTGAATAGTGATCACTACATATTTTTAATATTGGGTCATTTTGGTGCACCTTATAAATAATAGTATGAATTATTATTAATGTATATATTTCGTCATAGGCAACCTTTAACGATACAGGCTTACATCTTAAGCACTCACAATAGAGAGGTCCTTACCCTCTACCTGCTAAGGTACTAGTTTGGCACATTAAAGCCAGTACATTCTAATACTCTCATAGACTCATATATACACACATGTATTGTGTTAGTGAGTTAGTGAGGGTGTGACCTGAATATGGAATGAGAGACAAAGATGAGCAAGTGAAGAGATGTGGTTCTCCTTATTCTCAGCTAGCCGGCCAGTCTGACCATCCCAGAAACTTGTGGCTTCCTTTCTCATTCTCATGGAGTGCTCCTCAGGTTTGATATGTTTATTGACTCCTTAATTTGTTACAAATCTATGCTAGTGATTTTAGGGTGTTTAAATTTTCTATTATCCAATTTGGTATTTGGATCTGTTGTTGAAGATGTTTCAACATGTACTTCATTTCTCTTACCCGTTGTACATAACTTCATTTATTACTTTTGTGTGTGTGTGTGTTTAGGGTGTTTAAATTTTCTATTATCCAATTTGGTATTTGGATATGTTGTTGAAGATGTTTCAACATGTACTTCATTTCTCTTACTCGTTGTACATAACTTCATTTATTACTTATGTGTGTGTGTGTGTGGGGGGGGGGGGGGGGGGGGTTGGAGGGGTTTAGTACAGATTCATCACCAACTTTAGTTTGCACGGTGAAATATTTTTCGTGTTGTGTTTGTATATAAGGGACAATAGCTTAGGCTAGGTGAAGATGCATCTGTGCTGCCTTTCTTGACACTAGTGTAGTTTTATTTTCATTTGCTTTTAGGTGAAAGCATTTAATGGTTTGTTTTCTTGCCTTCTCTGTAAGTTCTATATAAGGTTAGCTACGGATTGCGTATCAAAGCATCCACTATCCAATACAAGCATTGTATCCAATAAAGCAAGAAGTGTGTGATAGTTCAAAAAGTGTAGTTTCTACAAAGAATGATACACAACAAGTGTAAGGGAAAGAGTCTTGATGCTTGCTTTTGCAAATTCGTACCAAAAAGCCCATGAGGAGGAACGCCCAATAAAAATCAATGGCCAAAAGCCCATGAGGAAGAAAGCCCAATAATAAGTAAGGCCCAAAGGCCCACCAAGAATACCAAAAAGCAAGAAAGGCCCAAAGAAAACAAAAAAGAAATAAAAGCCTAGACTTACGCCTAGGCTGAGAAAGGAGGGCAAGGGAAAGTGACTTGCAGCAGAATACAGATCTGCTGTAGAATACAAATCTTTTATAGAATATAGATTTCTTGCATAATACAAATCTTTTGTAGAATGACTTTGGCAGATTAAGGCAAATTGGGTCTAATACCCTTTTGATCCAGTAAATGTTATTTGGCCCACAAAAACCCAAATCCTTTTGTATAAAAGGATAGTAGTGAATACTAATATGAAGAAACACAATAGAAAGAAACAAGGAATAGCAGAAAGTATCAACAGTAGGAACTACGTGAAGGAAAGAAAAGCCAAACTAAAAGAAATGACAAACATAGTAGGAAACAAAGCAACAACAGCTAGAAACGCATGAAGGAAAAAAGAGCAAAGAGAAGCATGATAAGACAAAGCAAAAGCAACAAAAAATGCATAAAGGAGAAAGAAAACAAAATCAGAGAAAAAACTAAAGTAGCAAGGCAGGTGAGTAAAGTAAGGTCTAAGCTTTGCCCTTCTGCATCTCAACCATGCAAAGGAGTAAGGCCCACGACCAATGAGGTGTAAAGGGTGTGGTTTGGTGGAGGGGGAAAATGACTTAGATTTGGTATCTTGCCGAGACCACTTTTGATAACTTTTGCTAGTCCTCGAGCAAAACAGATAAAGAGTAAAACAAAACTAAGAAATTAAAAACAAAGAAAAAGGAAATCCTAACTAATCCACTTTCGCTAGAATTTTCGATTGCATTTAGCGTATGCAACAAGCCTTTAAACCCCTAGCTTACACTAGTGGACGAGTTGTAGTCTCGTGAGGGTTTGCAGGGAATATATCCACAAAATTCTGAGAATGAATACTAAAAACAAAATAAACAAAACAAAGAAAATCAATTTTTTTTTTCAATTGCCTTGTGCCAAGAGGATTAGTTCACGTTCAAAAACACTACAAATGTTAAAAAAATTTCTCATGCCATCAAAACTCAATGTGAGTGAAAAGTGATAGCCAACCCAAACATACTCTTAGTTTTAGAATAAACTTGACTCGAATCTCTATTTGAAAGTATGCTTCAACTCAAATCTTTCCGGTGTTATCACTCAACAAATGAAATCACTCTGAAATGGGGTGTACACTCTTAACAACATATGTGAGCGGAATAATGTAAGCAAAATCAAACATCTCACATATAAACCACATGAAAAACGCTTAATCAAGAAAGAACAAGTAGTCTCATGAAAGGATGCCAAAAAGAATTTATACCACACTTTTTATTCAGTCATATCAATTTCTGAACTACATAATCTTCAAGATCAAATAAAGACTTTATTAGGACGTAATGTAGGGTAAAAGTAAAGGGAATGAAATAAATATGGGTCAGGTAAATAATAAGAAGTGTTTTCAAGATTTGTCGGAATGTCAACTCTTTTTGGAACTTCCATTCAACATTTTTTTTTTCAACTCTTCTTCTTCAAAGCAATACTCCTTTACATTTCACTTCTCAAAATTTGATGAGAACCCTTTTTATTTTCTTCTTTTTGACACTTTTCTTTTTCTTTTTTTTTTCTTTTTTTTTTCAATTCAATTCTTTTTTTCTTTCTTCTTTGAATTCTTTCACAAACCACCACATTGAAACAAATTGATCAAATTCCATCTTGAAACACTATGGATAAGGGTTTTAAGAAAGAAAGGCTAATTAAAAGGCTCAATGGGGTGACTAGCGGTAATGTATCAAAAAAAAAAAAAACACATATATGGCTCAAAGTAGACAAAAATGGCATAATCTCATCTCTCAAAGACTAGTATAATTCATTCAACATCAATGACTTCAAAAGATTCAAGTGTGGCATAAAATCATTTTTTTTTTTCTTGACCAAAAGAAAGAATAATGAGACTACAACAAGGGAAATATGTTATGCACTTCCAAATGAACTTTAAGAATAGAAACAATAAATAACCCTAAAAAAAATAATGATTGGCTCAAAACTCACAGGGGTTACAGTCTCCACATTGTTATCATCAAGATTTTCTAATCATTTTTATCCTTCAACAACAAGTTGTGTCTGAGTGGCTATGTGCATGTGCAATGAATTGAGCATGAAAGCAATGAAATTCTTTAAGCAAAAGTAGTATAATGAACTCAAAACATAAACCTCAAGCTAGGCAAACGA
>NW_027069951.1:292611-300179 GCF_002906115.3 Quercus suber | reverse complement strand
TATAATATATATATGAATATATGTATATAAATATTTAGGACTACACTAACCCATGTAAACTAACATTTGCTTGATGGGTAGTTTCTTTGGGTTTTAGAGTTTATGTGCAGAAAGTGGAGAAATATTTCTATAGCAGAAAATGGAGAATAGTCACCCACATTGCAGAAAAATGCAAAAAACTTTACTACACAGCAGAAAGTTAAGCAAAGTCAGTTTTGTAGCAAAAACTGGAGAAACGATCCTTCTGTGATAGAAACAGAAAATAAGTCCAGTTTGTAGCGTCGTCCCCTAGACTTTGGATTCAATTTTTGTGCACAAATTGGTAGCGGCAGAATGGGACCTTGGAGCCCATTTTGTGGGAGCATCAGGCGCAACTTCCTTCTTAGAAAAAACCTAAACTAAGCGTTGTCTAATTACATCAAGACACATGTCTAAAGAACAAGAAGTGTAAAAACACACTCAACAAATAGCAAGAGAGAAATATTGTGGTGTGTGTAGCAAAGTGTGTGTAATGTATTAAATATCAATAAAAGCTTCTATTTTATTTGATTACTCCTTTGTGTATTATTTATTTGTGTGTGGTGAGATTTATCGCAAAGTATTTAACAAAATACTTCTCTTTGAATGTCAAATTTATTTTGACAAAACTTCCACAACAGCAAATCTCTATAGAGGCTCTAGTAAAATCTCAATTAAATGAATAAGAAAGAGAAGTTGTAGACTATCAATTCTCAAGCTCAATTGGTTACCAAACCAAACAGCTCTTGCAAAATAACACTGAGAGAATAAATGCAATTAAGTTTCCGAATCAAAGCCACATAAATGACATTTTAAATCCCTGGTAGTAAGAATGTTTGATACGATTCCCCATAAAGGACACTTTGTGAACTCAAATATATATATTATATATATTATATATTTTTTTCAATTGTCATTCACATTTAATAACATGCCTACCCACAACCCAAAAAAAAAAAAAAACAAAACATAGATTTTATCTAAAGCAAACGCATTAACATACTTTGATTTTTTTAAAAAAATTTTAATTTAATAAGTACGAACATACTTTGAAAATCATTTATGTTAATTCAACAATAATCAACTGATAGAGTCTTTAATGATTGAATAAGAGACATGGGGTTCAATCCCTACTTACAGTTAAAACCGATTGGTGTCATGATTTGATGATAAAGAGTCATCATCAGGAGTAGACGCCATAGGTTAAAACTTTCTATATATATATATATATATAAATAATAATAATAGCAATTGTTGATGCCTACTTTTGACAAAAGGTCCAATGGCAGAAGAAGCCCAACAATAAGGAAAATGAGAGGAAAAATGAGTATAAGTGGTAAAAGTAAGATAATAATCTCAATGGGCCAATATGGCAGGAATGACAGATAGCAAGCCCATGGAAACAAATAAGTGGTAAAAGTAAAGCAAATGGGCTGAGAAAACCCAAGAAAAGAGGTAGTAAACCCAATGGACTAACATGGTAGGAATGACAGCCAATAGACCCATGGGCATAATAAAAGGTAAATGTAAATTAAATGGGCCGGGGAAGCCCAAGAGAAGAGGTAATGAATTCAATGAGCCAACGTGGTAGGAATGACAGCCAGCAAGCTCATAGGCATGACAAGAAAATGAATAGCAGAAATGGAAGCCTAGTGGGCTAGACGGGTGGAAACTTCTGCCCAGACAATGCCCAATCCACAAGGAAAATGAAGAGAGGAAGTACAAGCCCAAAAGCCCACGCATTCTTCACATCATGGGAGATAAACACAAATCTAGTACACACAGCAAAACGAGACAAGGCAAGAACGGCAAGAATGACGTGGGAGTAAATGAAGACAAACACAAAGGATAGTGGAACTCACACAAGGTCCGAGGCACCACCTACTTGTACCTAACCAATACAGGAGAGGTGAGCCATCGGTCAAGGGATTTAAAGGGTGTGGTTTGGTGGCAGGGAGAAGATGGGGTCTATTTTGGGGTTTCTCTCGAGGCTTCTTTTGGGGAAATGCCTTGCTGGGATGACATTTTGCCCAAAAAGGCAAGCAAAGGGCTGGGGCCACTTAATGCATGCCATAGAGATAGGTATAAAAAGAGCTTCCAATCCTTATCCATTCGGGAAGGTAGAAATTGAGAAAGGAGAGAAACAAAACAAGGAATTTTGTCTGGGGATGAAGAGTGGTGCAACAAGCACACTCTATTAGTAGCGGAGCAACCAATAGGTTAGTGGGCAATCCTGGAGAGATGCTCACAAGAAACCAAAAACGGTTGGTGAAGCCTTAGGGACAAAAGGGAGAAATCCCATAGAATCAAATAGTATAAAAGGAAGCGAGGTAACCATGACTAAGGAGGAACACACATGGAGAGAAGAGTAAGAAAGAAACTAAGAATTAGAGAACAAAAGAAAACTAAGTGGTAAAAAAGGAAGAGAGAAAACACAGCAGAAATAGAAGCATGCATCAGTAGACTATCTTTTATTTCTCTCTCAACATTCCCACTCTCTAAAACTCTACAAATTGGAATTCAAAGCCATTTGGGCCATTTCCCCAGCACGAGTAATTTCAATGGTAGAAACCTGTAACGAGATTACCTGTGTTGGCATTTGGTTCCCTTCTTGGACCTGTTCTAGCTGAATGATCCAACCTTAGACTGGGAAAGCTAGCCATCTCTTATTACACTTGCTTAGAATTGTCATCACCATTCTGTAGTGGTACTTTTTAGTTTGTTTGACGTTCTCGTGGTTATTCATTTCTTTGTAGTGTTTTATGTTTTTTAGCTATTCTGCTGTGATTTCCTTATTTCTATTTGTTGTATCAGTTGTTTTGCGGTAACCTCGTTTATTTTATTTGCGGTAATAGTTGTTTTGCTGTAGTTTCACTTTGGTATACTTTATCATAGAAGTCATTTTGTTGTAGTTTCTTTTGCTATGCTAGTTGTGATAGTTATTCTGCTACAACTATATTGCTGTGCCCAGCCTATCGTACAATTTCTGAACTGTCTCAACGTTGGGCATGCCTGGCTTGCGCACAAGCTGGCCTGCGGTATGATTCCAATGAGGCCAGTCCTAAATCCTTTACCCACTAACTCACACCTTGGTGTAGCAGACGGGTTCAGCCCATCAACTAAAAAGGCCCCACAACAATCAACACTCTTATAAAAAAATCAAGGCAAAAATGCAAAACTAACCCTTTAACTTTCACTGTTTTTCATTTCAATCCTCTTACTTTCAGTTTTGTCAATTTAGTTCTCTAACTTTTAATTTTTGTCAATTCAAGGTTTCGTTACAACTCAGTTAGTGTTGCCGTTAGATATGCTTGAAACGATGCCGTTTTGCTCTTTTTTTTTTTGTTAACTCAGAATTAAAATAAAATAAGAAAATTCTAAAAAAAAAAAAAAAAGGAAAAAAAAAAAGAAAAAGAAAAAGAGAGAAGACATTAAGGGAACGACGTCGTCGTTCCCTTTCCCTAAATCAAAACAAAGAAAGTGCATAAAGAGGGTCTGAAACGGAGAGTATTCATCTTAAAACATAGAGTAAATTAGATAGAACTACAACATGTGATGCTCCTATAAATCTAAGTTTTAATACTCAACAGAAAAAGACACCAAACACATAGAAATTCATTGTTCTGCTGCTACTTATACCAAAAACACACACACACACACTAAAAAAACTAGGTTTTCATCACTTACCCAAAACTTGGCCGAAGCTGGAGCTACAATATACACCCACCACCGATTCAGAACTCGATTCAGTCAATATAGGGATTCTCGGTCTAAATTTTTTAGCCTCAATCTCTGCAAATCGGTCTTCATCATAACTCAATCATTGATTATGTTAAACCGATTCATAATATCTCTGCAAATTTTTCTCGAACAGTCAAACCGAATCAAACAGACTCAGTTTCCTACTCGGTCTCTCTCTCTCAGTCCGACTCAATTTCTCATGCTAGGTCTCTCTCTCTCTCTTTCTCTCTCTCATTTCGACTCAATTTCTCTCTCAAACAGACTCAGGCTCTCTCTTAAATTCCCCAATTACTCTAAGTTAGGAATTTGGGTGGGGTGATTTCTTTGTTTTGATTCAGGGAAGGGGAATGACGACGTCGTTCCCTTAATGTTTTTTTCTTCTTATTTTTTTTATTCTTCTTATTTATTTATTTATTTCAAATTTTTCTTATTTTATTTTAATTCTGAGTTTAAAAAAAAAAACAGAGAGCAAAATGGCGTCGTTTCAAGCATATCTAACGACAACACTAACTGAGCCGTAATAGAGTCTTGAATTGACAAAAATTAAAAATTAAAGGACTGAATTGACAAAATTAAAAGTTAGAGGACTGAAATGAAAACAATAAAAATTAGATAGTCAATTTTGCATTTTAGTCAAAAATCAACATTCTTCTCCAAAAAGATAAAAGTAAAAAAACGGTTGTTAATTATAAAAATCATCTAAAAACTGAACCAAAATTTACCAGCTAAATTCGGAGCCCATGATTGAGTATAGATAGATAGCCCAATTGAGAGAAAGTCAATCTCGGTATCCCCAACAAAGAAATGGGTCAGAAACTCTGAACTCAAAGCTCAAACCCAATCATCAACCATCCACCAAAATTGGAGCAAATTTTCCCCCAAAACCAGAAATCAAATCCAATCCAATCCAATCCAAGGTGTGAAGAAGTACATCTTGTTTGCTAAACTGGAAATGAAATGATCGAATCAAAATGATGGCTTCATATCCAAGCAGCAGCATTCATTTCACATGCCTCCGGTGCCCCTCCGATTCCCCCTGCATTTCCTCCGCTTCTCCTTTTCTTAAATTTTTCTACTCCACCATTCCCGGCCCTTACCTTAAAAAGGTATCACCTTTCCTAATATATAATTAATACTCTCACTTCTTACTTTATATAAATATAAATGCTAACAACTATACCTAATATACTTGTTGTGTCTCTCTCATACTCATAGACTCAAACATTTCCTCTTGTTTTTATTATAGCACCCCCAGATCTTGTCTTCCAAACCTCCTCGGCGCCGTAGCTTTGTTACCTCGACTTCCACGAGGGCGCAAATGGCCGCCACCGAGGAGAAACCCATCTCACAAGACAGAATGCTGGTCAGTCACTCACTTTTTGTTTTGTTGTTGTTGTTGTTGTTTTCAAATTTCAGATTAAGAAAATCTATGTCTTATTTATTTTATTAGCAATTTTGGAAGTATTCATTAAACAAAAAAAAAGTTTTTTTTTTGGGAAGGAAAAATGGTGCCGAACAATGTGCTAGCTTCCAAACTATGCTATTACAAATTGGGTTGTTGTTTATTTATGTTATTGGGATTTTTGGGTTCATTGCATTTCTGGGCAGACTAATCAATTGTTGGGTTGGTTTGGGGTATAATAAGCTAACTAGTTAAATTAATTGAATGGAATGGATTTCAGGTATTTGTGCCTCCACATCCATTGATCAAGCATTGGGTTTCAGTTCTAAGGAATGAGCAAACTCCTTGTCCCATATTTAGTAAGAAACAGAATTATGCTGAATTTTCAAATTTTCAATTTGGGTTCTTGTAATTGTAAATTCTATTACGTGTTGCAAACATGTTTGAGATTTGTTGTAATCATGCCTATTCTATAGGATAGACCTTTATGCATTTAAATTTTCTTGATGTGTCGATCCCAGTAGAATGCTGTAAAGGAATTATTTATATATATATATATATAGGGTTGGGTTCAATTTACATTTAATGTAACTTTAAGTTGTGTTACACCACTCTATTTTTTTTTTTTTTATTATATGCAAATTTTAACAAATCTACCCTTGGATTAGATTTTTTTTCTTATGCTCTACATGCTTGCAAAATTTCAAGATAATCTGAGATTAATAACTATGTCATTGATCAAGTGTTTAAATTTCAAGTTTTGATGTTTAAAATTGTGCATAAAAGATGGGTTTTTAGATTGAATAGTAAATTGCATATGATTGGCACAAAACTTGGTATGCATGTTAAGAACATATTTAACATGTAATCCAATTGTGGGATTTTTGAAATATCAATCTAATAAAAAAATATTAAGTGGAGTGTAATATAGTTTAGAGTTACACTAGGTGTAACTTGAACCCAACCCATATAAGATAAAAAAAATGTTAGCTTCACCATAAACAGAACATATTGTAACATCACTCTATTTTCAAGGGCTTTTGGTCCTTTTTTCTTCTATTGATTCTGACTTGGGTTTAACATTTTTAAATTTCAAATATTGTAGGGAATGCAATGGCTGAGTTGGGGAGACTACTAATGTATGAAGCTTCGAGGGATTGGTTGGTTAGTAGAGTAGATGCATTGTGCATGAAAATTGTCAATTTTGATAATCCTAGTGTTTCATCTTTATCTTTTTCCTTTCTATATGTTTGTGTTTCAAATTTACTTTTGAAATGCATGCATTTTATTTGCGGTTTCTATTTATAGTGCATACAAATCTACGTAATGGCATTTATTTGTGAATGATGAAATTCCAAGCAAACGTGATACATAGTGCTATCCCTGCTAACAGGGTTGTCCAAGATGCTCTTTCATTTTCTAGTGTGATTAAGATATATGTTTCTTTTAATTACATTTCACTATTCTTGTTATCTTGTCATCTTTCTTTGCCTCCCTCCCATAGAGAAATTTATAAGAATTAGAAAATCTTGGAATTCATCACTAGGTATTAAATTAGACAATGTTTTCTATAATACAGAAATAACTTGAAAGTTAATCTTTCCTTTTTTCTTTTTTTTTTGGATAAAAAAATATGATGTTTTCTAATATTAACCTATACACAAAACTCCTACACTTATGCTTTTGCAGCTAGATTTTCGTTAGATGTTTTGGATTATTTGTTTGTTTTCAGCCGAATCCATTGTTTGTTTGAGCTTTTCTTATTTGCTTTTAAGGTTTGATTGTGGAAAATCTAGCAAATTTTTATTTGCTCAGCAGAACCTTTTTTATGTTTGTAATTTTTTTTTTCCTTTCTGTGTTTTCACTGATATCAGCCTACCATCATGGGGGAGATTCAATCACCAATGGGAGTTGCCTCAGTTGAGTTCATAGATCCAAGGGAGCCTGTGATGGTGAGTTTATGGTAGCAGTTTTGCTTGTGTTTCTTTACTTTTGTTACTCTCTTGGGGTGATTGTAAGTTGTATAGCTGGAATTGGTTAGATATCTGATGGTTATTATATTAAATTACACTTTTGACCTTTAAAGTTTGGGATGGTTTTCATTTTAGTGCTTTGAGTTTGAGATTTTTCATTTTGGTTCACAAAGTTTGAATCTATTTTCAAAATGGTCATTCCGTCCATATCTGTGACTAATCTGGCAGCTAAGAGAGAGAGAGAGAGAGAGAGAGAGAACGTCATCTTTTTGTTGGAACTTAACGGCCGGATCCATCATGGAGATAAACGGAAGGACAATTTTGAAAACGGAATCAGACTTGGTGGACCAAAATGAAAATCTCAAATTTAAACGTCCAAAATGGAAACAAGCCCGAAACTTTTGTTGGGGGGGGGGGGGGGGAAAAAGGGGAAT